>NW_006399874.1:8277070-8286507 GCF_000299155.1 Elephantulus edwardii
TTTTTTTTATTTATTTACAACTTTTTGAGAAAGTACCGTACTGCCTTCCATAGTGGTTGTACCATTTTAGACTGCTACCAACAGTGAATAAGGGTTCCAATATCTCCACAACCTCACCAGCATGTGCTGTTTGCTGCTCTTTTGAATTTTGCTATTGTTAGTGGGGTGAGATGATTTATTAGTTTTGATTTGCATCTCTTTTAGAGCTAGGGATTTTGAACATTTCTTCATGTGTTTATTCTCCGTCTGAATGTCTTTGGTGAAGTGTCGTCATATCCTGTGTCCATTTTGCAGTTGGGTTCTTTAGCTTTCTCTTGTTGTGGTGTCTGAGTATTCTATAAATTCTAGGTGTAAGTTCCTTATCTGACATGTCATTACCAAATATTTTTCCCCAGTCTGTGGCTTTCCCCCTTCACCCCATTGGAGAAGTTTTTGGATGTGCATAGGGATTTGATTCTTAGCAGGTCCCACTCATCGATTTCATCCTTTCCTCATTGTAGCTTTTCAGGATGCTTGGAATAGTGTTCTTATTGTGGATTAGGACTTCTAGAGTTCTTCCAAGCTTTTCTTTAATGAAGTTTTTAGTCCTTGGTTTTAGTCCTAGGTCTTTGATCCACTTTGGGTAATTTTTGTATATGGTATGAAATGTGGGTCTTGCTTGAGTTTTTTGCAGATAGTTTTCCAACATCATTTGTTGAAAGTCTTTCATTTCCTCACTTAATTGACTTCATCTCCTTGTAAAAAGTCAGTTGATCATAGATAAGCTAATTTCTGGGTTCTCAATTCTATTCCATTGATCTATGTGTCTGTCATTGTACCAGTACCACGCTGTCTTGATCACCACAGCAGTGTAGTAGAATTTGAAATCAGGGAGTGAGAAGTCGCCTGTCTTGTTTCTCTTTTTAAGATTTGCTTTGCTTATTCGGGGCCTCTTTCCATTCCAAATGAAATTAGAGATTGTCTTTTCCATCTTGTTGAATAATGGAATTGGTATTTACTTCCTTTTATTATTTACATGTGCAACAGATCATCCAGGAGGCCAGCTTCTATGAAGAGGAATTTGGTATCAGGATTGGAGGAAGACTCATCAAAAGCCTACATTATGCAGAGGATACAATCTTGCTTGCTGAGATTGAGGAGGGCCTGAGACATTTGTTGCAAAAGGTCAAGGACTGCAGCCTTCAATATGGATTGAAGTTCAACATCACAAAAACAAAGATTCTCAACAATGGGCTAATTGCAGCCTCATAATAGACAGTACAAAGTTTGAGTTTGTTAACAGCTTCAGTTTGCTTGGCTTTACAATCAACACTCTTGATACCAGCAGCCAGGAAATAAAAAGAAAAATTTCATTAGGAAAGTCAGCTCTCAGGAACATCTTCAGAGTACTAAAGAGCAGCAGTATCAGTCTGGAGACAAAGGTGCACCTGATCCATGCAACGGTCTTTGCAATTATTTGCTATGCATCAGAAATCTGGACAATGACTAGGGATGATAGGAGAATTGATTTTGAGTTGTGGTTCTGGAGAAGAGTATTGAATATACAATGGACTACTAAGAGAAATAGCAGGCTAATCTTGGAGAAGGTAAAATAAATCTCTTCCTTGGAGAAGGCTAATCTTGGAGAAGGTGAAATAAATCTCTTCCTTGGAGACAAGGATTCTTAAGCTACATCTGACATACTTCGAGAATGTTGCAAGGAGGGACCAGTCCTTGGAGAGAGACGTCATGTTTGGGAGGGTGGAGGTACAGTGCAAGGGATGAAGACTCTTGATGAGATGGATTGACTCAGTGACTGGGATAATGAGGGCACATGTATCAGAGACAATAAGGTTGACTCAGGGTAAAAGCAGGGTTCAGAGCCATTGTCCATAGGATTGCTATGAATCACAAGTGACTCAATGGCATATAACAATAATAGTAACTTGAATATAAATCACATTTTTCTTAAATATAATTTTTTCCTTACTCAAGTAATCTTTTAAGTCCTATGCAGGATGATTTTATTCAGAGTTAAAATTATTATTACATTACAGTGATAGCATTTCTCATTGCATGGTTTTCAAGAGCATGGATGCCGATTGGATTTCATTCTGAATTTTTAACTAGAGAGTTTCTTAACTTCTACTAAGATTCCCATTGATCTCTTCAAAATTATAATAATTATAATAATATTACTTTAAAAATTATAGTAATGTTGTTGTGTGTAATCAGGTCAACAGTGACTCATAGCAACCCTATGAACAGTGTGTCTAAACTGTGTCCTATGCTATATCGTCTTCACCATCTCTCATACACATAAGCCTATTGTTACTGTCACTGTGTCAATCTATCTGGTTGAGCATCTTCCTCTCTTATGCTGACCCTTCACCTTTCCAAGCATGATGCCCTTTTCTAAGGACTGGACCCTCATGACAATGTCCAAGTATGTGAGATGGATCTTCACTATCCTTGCCTCCAAGAAGCCCTCTGGTTGTACTAACTTGAAGACATAGTTGCTTGCCACCAAAGCTTCCTAGCAATGAAATAAAGTTGAGTATGCCTCAAGCATCCCTTCCATTCCATATAAAGCATCTAGAATAATATCAGGCACACAATGTTCAGAAAACCACTATATGTTAAAAAAATAACCACGTATTTTGTAATCTCAGATATGTTTAGTATGAATATTGTGTTTTAATGATCCTTAGATAAACTTTCAGAAATTCTTGTGGATTGCCGTTGGATTATTTCTTGATTGTCTTTGAAGTAGAATAACTTCATATTTATCTGTCAGCTGTCTGTAGTCAGAATGTGACTTGAAGCATGGCAAATTTCATGGTTGATGGCAAGTAACTTATTTTCAACAAACACCTATTATCTCTTCTCTAGATGATGAATGAGTCAGGCATTATATGTGGTATGCTGGTTTTATTATTATTATTTTCTAGGGAGCTGTGGTAGCCTCCTAGTAAGAAGCTGTGCTGCAATCCCAAAGGCACACAGATTGAATCCACCAACTGCTCTGTGGAAGAAAGAAGGGCATTCTCCTCCTTTGAGAGTAGCTGCCTCTAAAGACCCACTGGAAGTTCAGCTATAAATTGGTTCTGACTCAATGGCACAGAATAACACAAAAACTAGGACCTTTATAAATTTTCAATCTAGGGCTTTTAATTTCAATCTCATTACAAGGATACATTTTAAATCCTAGCCATATAACCTGAGAGAAAAGACAAGACTATCTAATTTTCCTTATCTCCTGTTTCCTTTTAGGTTAAACTTATTAGAAACAACCTATTAATATGAGTCTTTTTTAAAAAAATATTTTATTTTATCAATTTTAATGAATATTTACAGAGATTTTGGATTTTCATTCATTCATTGTTGCACTTTTTTCTCTACTCCTCCCCCAACCCCTTCTCTCCTCTTTTTGAAAAGCAAAAGATAAACTTCTTCGTGGGTATACAATCTCCCCACCTCCCACCCCGAATGCACTCCACTCTGCAACCTTAATTCTGGATTCCTGTGATAATCATAATACCCTATTATATATCACTTTTAAACGGTTCTCTCCCTCATCTGTTTCAATGCAGTATATATAATCTATCCAGTTTTTCTCAGTCTCCCTCCAACCCTGATGTCAGTCCCCATTTACAACAGTGACACTATGCAGTATTTGTCTTTTTGTGAGTCTTTTAACCTCTCCACTAGCTTCTAAAACCATTAATTGGTTATGTAAAATAGACATATGTTAAATCTGTTTTCTAGCTCAGTACTCCTATTTTAATCCTTCCTTGTTAGGAACATCTTGCGACTTACATTTCTTTCAGGTTTCTTCTCTTGATACTCCATCTGCTTTCTAAACTTCTGTGTCTGTTGACTTGATCCCAAATACTTCATTGGGGAATGGCTGACTAACCTAATAAAAATATTAATAAAACCGTTAGGACTGCTACTTCTTTATGTAACTGTACATATTGCCCTTTCAAACGAAGGTCTATCAACACCATACAAACAAAAATGTCTGGACTGCTTCTTAAATAACTTTCTGTGTATAATTAATAGGTAGTGTTTCAAGAGAATCACTCTTTCTACCATAGATTAATAGCTATTCCTATTTGAGTATTTACAGCATAAGATTCTGAAGGACATGCTTGAGGTTTTGGTGTATGGATTCTTTCACTGGCATCCTCAAATGCTTACCAACATTGATTTAGAGCATTGGGAACACTATTAACATGCAATTCTTGGTAGATAGTATTCTAAATACCTTATCAAATGAGATTAAATAGTTTTATTTACCTACTGTAAGATTCTAAATAGAGCCACATATTGACTCTAAAATTTGTTTATCTTGTCAGTGCTTTTCATAGAGCAGATGTGATAGTTTTGCATATTTTATTACAAAGATTCTGGCTTGAAGATTAGTGCTGGCTTTGGGGGTAGAGAGAAACCTATGTTGTGTTTTATGCGTATGATCGAAGTTTTAACTAGAAAAGACTTATTGAATGATGTATCTCCTCATTTTAAATGAAAAATATTATCCTTCAAATTTGGGCTAGGAAAAAAACTCCTATTGCAATATTAAATTAATGGTGCGTCTGTAATTATAGTATGTGACTATCCTAATTTAGCTTGGGAGGCAATGTAAGTTTCCATGGAAGAAAAAAAAAACATTATGAACTAAATCCAGAGATCAGAAAAGTTTATAGAGCTGCAGGGTTGGAGGATCACAGATAGTATAAAAAGGACAAAGCCAATAATAAAAATATAGAAATGTGTGTTAGTAGAAGAGAAGCTGTGAAACAACGTAAGATAAAAACCAGTTCTCTGGCGATGTTCTTGTGATGTGCCTTGAGTTCACCACCACTCATAGCAATCCTATGAACAACAGATCAGAACCTTGCCATATTTCCTCACTATTTCAAAGATCAGTATCATTTTCTGCTCAAGTCTATTTTATAGTCACTGTGTCAATCAATCTGGCTGAGGCTCATCTTATCTTTCTCTGACCCTCCACCTTTCCCAGCATGATGTGTTTTTCCAATGACAACCCCTCTTGGAGAGTTTAATATGGAACTACTAATATCTGGATGCCGGTTTGTGAAAATCATAGCTCATTTTAAAAGTCTACTTTTTCTTAATAGTGATTGGCATATAGTAAAGGCTCAATCAATAATAACTTCTATTGTTACTGCTATTATTCTTTGAATCGAGGAAGTTGACCCAGATATTTGCCAAATAAAAAATCAGAAGGAGAATGCTGGTATTCTTTTTCAAACTCAAATGAGACTTTGCTGCATATTCTTCAACTTTAATACCAGTCGAGCTTATATCACCTGTTCCTTCATCTTTATTTTTATCTCAGAGGGATCCAGGCTCTCCTCTCTACTCATGAGGAGTTCAGCGATTTGGAAATCAAACCCTGTAGCGACATTACATATTCAGTTGCTGAACTGTGACACACTGTTTCATTAGTCATACCAGGTTGTTTTGGAAATATGTTCCATCAGCCTATAAATTATGGAGCTGCTGTTATAAATTCATAGCACAACTATATGGGAAACTTTAGATTAAGTTCATATTCTCTTTAGCTGAATTAAAATATGAATGAGCTACTTTGCATCCCTGACTGTGCTTGACTGAAAGGCAGAAGTGGGAGGATGATTGGGGGTGGGGAGTGAACACAGTATTATTTGAAGTCCACATCCAACCTGTCATTTTGACAAATGCATATGCTTGGCTTATTTTAATACCTGGATTGGAAAAAAAATTAAGAATTCCAGTTCAGTCTTCTTAGAGCTTTCCAAATCAGTAAAGATTTTCACTCCCCTAGGGGAAAGAAGTTATGAGATTCTAAATAATAAGAGAAAGTTTTATGTCTATGGATAATTCTCAGTCCAAGATGCTTATTCATAGCTCTTTCAAACTATTGTGTTATTTTTTCCCAAGTCTCTGATTAAATAAATCAACAAGGAAAGGATATATATTAATACCTAGTTTATACACTTGACTTTAAGCAAAAGATCTGTTAGTGTTGAGTCAATTCTCACTCAAAATGAGCACAGGTGTTACAGGGAAAACTGCTTCAATGGGTATAATTTTATGGAAACAGACCATGAGGCCTTTATTTTGAAGGGCTGGGGAGAGGGTTCATACCTCCAACTTTCAGGTGAGTAGTTGAGGGTGGGCAGTTTGAGGGAGTGCTGGTGGTATAGTCACCAGAAAGTTGTACTGCTAGTGCAAAGGCTGTGTCTTTCTGGAAGTTTGAATGCACAACTGACTCTGAGGGAGAAAGATGGGTGAACTCTTCCCATGTGATTTACATGGAAATCTAATGTAGGAACAGCTATAAATTGGTTCCACATCAAAGACAATGTGTGCATGTGTGTGTGGGGGGGTTGTAGGTTTGTGCCACTTAATGATCTTTGCTAAGTGGTTGTTGTTAAGAACCATTGAGTTGACTGTGATTCATAGAGAACCTGTGAACAACAGATCAAAACTTTGTTCTATCCCTTGCAGTCCTCATGATCTCCTCTATGTTAGAGTCATTGTGTAAATCTATATCATACAGATCTCCTTAATCTCTTGACTGCTTACCCTTCAAAAGCACACATATAATGAAAGAGCATACAGATACCTGCAAAGTTAGAGATAGAGGGTCTATTTCATCATTAGCCAAATGACACTGATATCCACTGCTATACTATTTTAAAGTCTGAATCTAAACATGCATACAACTAGAAATAGTACTTCTGTCCAGAAGTTTATTATCTCCATGTTTGGCCTCTTTTCTTTAGTTGACTTGTTCATCTTTTATTTCCAATGAGCATAATCAGCCAAAGTAATCAGAAAATAATAATTGTCAGGAAGACATGCATAGACTACTGTTGTTGTTGTTGATTGCTGTTGAGTTAAGCACGACTCCTAGCGACACTATGAACAAAAGTCCTCAAGCCTTTCTATAACTACCGTCATTTCTCAGGTTCACAGTTTTTTTAGAGGCATGGATGCCACTCCTGCTCCCAAACCTAAATAAATCTGGGAACTCCACCAAACACTGCCCATGATAGGTAGCCAATTATGGTGTTTGACACACCTAAGTAATCCTAAATACAACTCCAAAACCAACAAAACACACTGCTGTCAATAAATTAGATTCTTAATGACTCTGTAGATGCAAAAGTTAACAGTCTTTACAGAAGTAGACCCACATTTTTCTTCTGTGGAGCAGCTTGAAGGTTTGACTGTTGATCTTATCGATAGCAGCCAAACACTTTAACCATGGAAACATCAAGGCTTCTTCTCAACTCAAAGTCCCCTTAATGTGTTAAATGATGTTACCTTCTTTAGTTGTAGCAATGTTATTTCATATTAGTGCTAACTCAAGTAAAAATGAATAGCTGCTTGCATAACAAATGGTTTGAACAGTTAAAGCTTCAATATGTGGCTCTTAACAGAAAGGAGATTCAAACCTAGCAGGTCTTCCTCCTGAGACAAAACCTGACTATCATCTGTCATGAATCTTAACCCAACCCATTACCACCTAGTTGATTTTAAATGATGTTTCAAAGGCTGTAATCTCCCTACAAGGAGTCTGTTTATCTTTCTCCCTCAAAACAGCTGGTGGATTAAAACTGATGACTTGACAATATACTTCCTGGGCTCTTTAACCTACAAAACCTATACATAGCTTCACTCTATCATATAAGGTGGTTATGAGTTGAATCTGACTTGAAAGTATAAAACAACGATAATAAGGCTGTTTAG
The DNA here is from genome assembly GCF_000299155.1 of Elephantulus edwardii. Lineage (NCBI taxonomy): Eukaryota > Metazoa > Chordata > Mammalia > Macroscelidea > Macroscelididae > Elephantulus > Elephantulus edwardii. The sequence goes on from NW_006399874.1 coordinate 8,284,820, forward strand.
ACCTAAATTTTGGTGCTATTGTTTACAAATGTTAAAAAGGTATTTCATTCTAGACACTGCTGAACTGAATTTCCAGAAAAGAAGCCTTAATATGATTATGTACCATATTTTCACTAAAGTCCACTAATAAAAGACAGCCTTGACCATCATTCACATTCCTCATACACTATACAGGTCCTTCAAAGATAGGGTCTTTGCATAAATTTTCCACACTATCTGCTTAGAATTCCCTTCATGTGTGTGTTTATAGAGGGAGATCTGGTGATGTAGTCTGTAAAGAGTTGAGCTACTGACTCAGAGGCTGTATCTCTCTGTGGGTTTTAACCCACCAACAGTTCCACAGGAGAAGAGATGGGCAATCTTCTTTTACACAATTAAGAGCATTGGCAATCCATTGTAAGGATAGTTATGAGTTCATTCTGACCCAACAGCAAGGTAAGAGAGAAAGAAATAGAGATACACATTTATCAAATGTCTATTAGTCTATGATTGTTATAGGCATAGGACATAGATTTGTTTACAAGATAAATTATGCCTTCATTGAATTAGAATTTGCTTCCTGTTGGGGAGAAAACAATAGAATTAAGTACAGGACATATCCGTTATAATCAGAGTATTGAAGAAAAATAAATCCAGCTAAAAGAAGGTAAATGGTTTAGCAAGAAGGAAAGGGAGATTGGCCAAACTGGTCCCTCTGAACAGAGTTCCGAATAAAATGAGGCAATAAGCCAAATGCTAATCTGAAACAGAATATTCAAGCAGAAAGAATAGTAAGTTTACAGGTCTTAGGGCTAGTACACTTTCAAGGGACAACAAAGAAGGCATTGAGGCTTGTTTGGATTGAGAGATATGGGCAGTAATGTGGACAATAATACATTAATACAGTAATACATTACAGATGCAGTGAATTTATGGAGGATATTTAGATGATTAGAATAACTTGCATATATTCTGCATGAGATGAAAAGAAGAACAGCAAGATCCGACTTGTCTATAAAAGAAAAAGTCTGCTGTGTTTAGACTAGAATGTAGAAGTCAACTAGAAACATCAAAACTATGTAGAAACCTGTTGTGATAGGCTTGGTGGAACATAACGATGGTTTGAGCAAGAGGAACGACCATTAACTAAGAGAAATTTGAGATTTCATAACATTGATAAAGCATTGTTGTTGTTGTTGATGTTAAGTGTCATCAAGTCGTAGACAGCTCATAGTGACTCAATGAATGAAAGATTGAATACTTGTATAACTTTCATCATTTCTCCAAGTTCATAGAGTTTCCAGAAGTAAGCTATTTCAGAGGCAAGCTATTTTGGAAGTGAATGCCATTCCTGCTTCAAAGCTTGTTTTAATCGGGGAGCTCCACCAAACACCGTCCACCACGGGTAACTATTATCACACTTGACACATCAGTGGCACAGCGTTCAGCATCACAGCAATCATGAGTTACCTTCGTACAGCAAATGGACAGACCAATGCTGTACCAGTTAGAAGAATGTTTAACCAAAACCAGACCTGAGGGCAGCAGATTAAAATCACCCCCATTTGACTTGGTAGCATAGTTTTCTATCCACCAGGCCCACAGAGCTCCCTATAGGTTGGTGTTGCTGACAGAATTTGCTAATGGATTGCATGTGAACTGTGAACAAGAGAAGTCAAGAATGCTGCTCAACATTTTAGTAGCAAAAA
>NW_006399874.1:8287425-8295758 GCF_000299155.1 Elephantulus edwardii
GCATCCCTGGAGTACACCCTTCCCAGTAGGCATTTTTATTTTTAGGGGAAAACAAATATTTCCTTTTGGAAATGTTCATTTTGAGATATCTAACAGACCTAAAAGAACACTTGGTGAAGTTAATGTTGGACCATCAACCAAAAGCTTTAGCCACCCTGTGGGAGAACAATAAGGTAATCTCTTTCTTGTAGAGAGATCAGCTTCTGAAACTAATAGAGGATTGTCATAAGGCAGAATGTATTTGATAGTGGTAGTTTTCGTGTTTGTTATCAGATAAAGAAATGGAGATATTAAGTTGATAATGAAGTATAAGAGCTTGGAGTTGGAGAAACTGTAAAGACTCACAATATACTGCTGAGAGTGTTCCTTGTGGGTACGACTTAAAACATGTAGCAAGATAAGATCACCTAGAGAGTAAATGTTGCTGTTGTTGTTATGTACCAAGTCTGTGACTATAGAAACCCTATGAACAATGGATCTGAACCTTGCCCAATTTTGTGCCATCCTCACTATCTAGATCACACTAATAAGCCCTTAAGCAACTCCAAAGTGTCAATATAAGACAGATGAGATGTTTGCAATGTCAGAACAGACAATGGTTGAGGAAGAGAGTCCTGAGACAGAGTGTCAAAATAAAAACCAAAGGAAAAAAGTATTTTCAAGTAGGGACATTATAAGATATATTAAATGCTACAAAAGTAGTGAGTAAAATGAGAACTTTTGAAATGTAGAGATCATTGTTGATGTTGTTAGGTGATGTCGAGTTGAGGACTACCGGCAGTGACCCTATAAACAGGTGATTGGAATCTTGTCCTATGTTGTACCATCCTCATCATCTCTGACAACCAAGAGCCCATAGCTGAAGTCACCATGTCTATTTATCTTACTGGGAGTCTTTATTGCCTGTGCTGATCTTCCAGCTTGCCAAGCTTGATGTTCTTTTCAAGGAATATCTACATGTTCAAAGTATGAAAGAGGAAGCTTTGCCATCTTTGCCTCCAAGGAACACTCTGGCTGTGCTTTTTCCAATGTATCTGTTTGATTTTTTGGCAGTTCATAGGATACTCAGTACTCTTCTCCAACACCATAACTCAAAGATGTCAATTCTTCTTCTATCATCCTTATTCATTGTCCAGCTTTCTGATGCATAGCAAGTGATTGAGAAGACCATAGCCCGAATCAGGCACACTTTAGTCTTCGAACTGACATTGTTCTTTTGCATTTCGGAGAGGTCTCTAACAGCAGACTTGCCCAATGAAATGTCTTCTAATTTCTTGACGGCTGGTACCAAGGATATAGATCGTTGATCCAAGCACAGTGAGATTGTTAACAACTTAAATCCTTCCTCCATCTAAAATATCCTTGTTGGATTTATTGGGAGGACCTTTTTTCTTGATGTTGAGATATAATCCATATTGAAGGCTATAGTCTTTCATCTTCTGCAAGTAGCATTTCATATTCTCTTTACTTTCAGCATGCAAGATTTTCATCTGCAAAATGCAAGTTGTTGATGTATCTACCTCCAATCTTGATGTCACATTATTCTCCATAGAATCCAGTTTCATGAATTATTTGCTCAGCATACAGGTGATTAGGTGTGGAGAAAGGATACAACCCTAACACATATCCTTCCTGTTTGTAAACCATGCAGTTTTCCCCTACTTTTTTTGAACAATTCATTGGTAATGCCTAAAATACTCTTTCTCTGCCTTACTAATTGTTTACTATTCAATGTTCAAATCACTATGGCCGAAAAGCATTTATCCCAAAACAAAGATAGCAGAGGGGATGTGAGGGATGCAGACACAAATGAGAAATTGTGATTGTCATATTAAAACATTAATGAGCTAGAAGAAGTATTACACACAGAGGTTCAGGATAAATGATTGTGCTATCAGTGATATCAGTAAATGATTAAAGATAACCAGTATGTTATAGGTAAGAGCCACACAGGTCCTTAACAAATGGTGGAGGAGAGAATTTGAATGAGGTTTTGAGAGATTGCTGTGATACGGTGTGAACTGACACACAGAAGGGTGTTTGAAACAGAGCTTTGTTCTCTTTGCATCATCACTTAATTTGATGTCAAATTAGAATCCATCTGTTTTCAGAAATCATGTCATCACTGTCCCAGTAAAACAAGCTGTCAATAACCCTGTGTAGGTGAGGTATTACTTTTTCTTCTCACAGATAAGCTGAAAATAGTTTCTGAAAGAACAATGCAAATTTTACTAATATTAGGAAATAAAATAACTGAGATACAATCTTCTTTCCTTAATATGACCATTAACAAGAAAAACAGTTAAAATAAACAAGGATGTGGATGAGGCCTCTCAGTGAAGGGGGAACACAGAGGTAGCTCATTAATTATCAGTGTGTATTAAAGAATATATAATTATCAATAGAATGGCTCCATATTCTTTCTAGATTCTTAATAAAATTTAATAAAACCCCTTAATAATTGTTTCATTTTAATAATCTTTTATTATTATTCATTTTAATGAAAATTTACAGAGACTTAGGGTTTCCATTCATTCATTGTTGCACTTTTCTCCCTGCCCACCCATCCCTACCCAGTTCGCTCTTCTCTTTGAAAAAGAAAAGAAAAATTCTTTCATTGTTATACAATCCCTCCCCTCAAGTCCACACCACTATGCAGCCTTTGTTCTGGACGTCTGTCATGACAATAATACCCAATCACACATCCCTTTTAATCAGTTCTCTCCTTCATCTGTTTCAATGCAGTAGTGATTTTTGCTAAAAAAATTCTTTTACTTCAATTAAGTCAGTAGAAAACAGAAGTATAAATATATTATATATGGCATATCTTTTTTGCAAAAGAAGTCAGAGCTAACAGATATAAGAAAATGAATATGGAAAAAATAATCATCTGTGTTTAATCTTATTAAATTTGCATGAGGTGTTATCATACTCTTATCAGGGGAGGCATCTTGACTGTGTTGTTTCCAGGAAGATATTTATTTTCTCTTATTAATAGCAATATGCGAGTTCTAGACAGGATCTGATAAGTGTGAGAATTGATGCGGCAACTATTACAGGTCTGTCCTAGTGCTTTTCAAACTGCAACATGCATACAAATCACCAGGGAATCTTGTTAAATTCAGATTCTGATTCAGTAGGTCTGGAATGAGAACCAAAATTCTCTGCTTCCAACCAGATCCTCGATGAAAGCAACGGTATTCGCTAGTGTCTGAAACTTGGAGGAAAACGGAGTAGAAGATGTGTGCCAGGACTTACTTAGGAACAAGACACACTTGATTTTGTTTTTATAAATTTATCTCCTTGGAGTGGATCCGACCTCTTCTGACATTGCTCCTCATAGGTGAACATCATGCTGTTGACCAGTAGTTACACAGGTTTTTTTTGCAGAGGGGATGAATTTGAGATTGTCTAGTCTTTCTTCTTAATTAGACTATTTTTAGAATCAAAAGGAATATTTTGAGTATTAGGGAACACTGAATAAAAGAAAGTCAGTATTTGTGTCTTAAAATTTCTACTGTAGCTTCATTAGCAGTTTGTTCTAAAGCTGCACTTTATTTAGTCTTCTTAAGCAGTTTTTCTGGCTAATGAAGGCAAAAGTGAACCAAATGATCTTTATTACTTTCCACGACTGTGGACCACATACTTAAACCAAGCTAGCCCCGAAATATGGGTCAGTGTTATTTGAACAGCGGGTATTTTTAACGAAGAAAAGCAGAGATTCCATTACTGATAAAAGCTACCCAAATTAATCATTTACACAGAACAAACGCTCCTGCCTCCCTCAAGTTCTGGTATCGTTTTAAAAACTTTTATGAACATAACTTTAGAAAACTCTTTTTTTTAACCTATCAAATTCAGCAGTACACCAACTTTAGTTGCACTAAAGTTTTAAGTTTCTGATAACCCACTACCATCGGACTAGCTGAAAATGTTTATAAAATGTTCAAACCTGGACCACTGTCTCTAAAGACTGAAGTTTAATTCATAGGAAAGATCCTGGGATTTGACCTTTTTTAAAGTGACGGAGTTATTCTAATGTGCAACTATGGTTAAGAATCTCAGCTTTAAGGCCTGGAAAAGGGGAACTTCACAGATTTTTCCCATAGCAAGTGACTAAAAAAACAGTAAATGTTCAATAAATATTTATTTAATAATATACCAAATTGCAGATACGTCTGCTTAACTGATATATTTACTCCTTAAAAAAAATTGACAGCTTTATATGCCAGGATTATTTGTTTTTTTCACTTCTAAAATGAGAGCAAATCTTCACTAAAATTTTATCTGTTTTCTCAGTAAGTAATAATGTACTCCACTAAGTGGAGTGCATTATTTTGCATAATCCATGGAAATAGAACACACTGACACTCCATTATATCAATGAATTTATTGTTATATGCCCTCAAATTGTAAACCAACTCATAGTTGAGCCTCCAGTGGGTTTTCAGAGGCTGTAAATTCTACTGGAAGAGATTGTCCATCTCTCTACTGCAGATTAGCTACTAGACCACTATAGCTCCTTTATATCAATGAAGAAGGTGACAGACATTTTTTGAAAGATATCTAGAGCTGACATGTCTGGAGTAAAAATGGCTTTAACTCTGAATAGGTTATATGTACTATATAGACATTGAAAGAAGTTTCTTTTTTTACCTCGGAGTAAAAATTTTACATTGTAAAAAATTCTTACTTTGATACCCTCAAAACCAAAAATTTGGCATTCAATTTATTTTCAAGGTCACATTACTTATTTCATGATAAGGAACACTGATAGTTGGTCTATGAGGCGCTGTGCTGTTAACCCTGAAGCCAGGACTCAACTCCTTCAGCATCTCTGTACAATTTATTGAAAACCCAATGTAAGTAAGGTCAGCTAATGGCTGATTCTGTTTCTACAAAAATGAGTTTCATTTATTAAGTTATTTCACGAAATCTTATCTTTACGGTCAAACTTCTCTTTTAAATAAGCTACTTAAAAACGAATAGTTTCATTCTATAAGTAGTTTCATTCCTTGTGCAATGGAATGAAACTCTGCTTAGTTCCTTACCAAATCACTGTGATCTCTAAGATTTTCTTTGGTCATGTCTTTCTTCATATTTAATCTCATTCCACTGGAGCCTCATCAAAATCTGGTTAGTACCATTATTGTTGTTGATATGTGTCTTTGAGTTGGAACCGACCCATAATTGACTCTCCAGCAGGTTTTCAGAGGCAGTAAATTGCATGGGAGGACATTGCAAATCTTTCTCTCACTAAGCATCTGTTCTTTCAAACTCCTTGCCTTTGTGTTGGTAATTGCAGCTCCAAACCACTAGGCTGTGTAATACTGCAGGCAGTGTAATACTGGTGGTTGTGTATTACTTCTCCTTAAATATGAATAAAGTGACAGGAAAGACTCAGAATTTCAGAAATTTCATCTTTAATTTTTATCACATGTATATATATCAGCAAGTGTTAGCAAATCAATTAATTTTATTTAATTAAAAGAGTAATCTTAAAGATTATATAATGTAAAATTAATATTAAATTTAAATCAGAAGGTAAGTTTTTTCTGATCTCATCATCATATGTCATATCATATCATATCATATATGATCATTTTTTATTTCTTTCATGGGTCAACCATGTAATTATTTAACAGAAAAAAAATACTGATTTTTGTAGGAAGATTATGGCAGTAATGAGGTCTTTTCCTTTCAATCTCCTCACAGTTCTTTATCAAGACAAAATAAATCACCTAAGTTAGTAAAAATTAGATCCATAAATGACAACTTCAACAAAACTCAATCTGAACCGCAATCTTATTACTATCAAGTTGGAACCAACTCATAGATGACCCTCCAACAAGTTTTCAGAGGCCATAAATTGCATGGGAGAAGATTTTTCATCTGTTTCCAATAGAGATGCTGGTAGATTCAAACCACCAGACAGGTGTCGCCTTTGAGCTGTACAACTTACTAAGTTCTACACTACCAGACTTTTTGTTATGTGTCATCAAGTAACTTGTGACTCATAGTGATCCTATGTACAACAGCTTTGAACCTTGTTCTATTCTGAGCCAACCTGACTCTCTCTAACAACCCCCACCCTTACTCCAGTCACTGAGTCAATCCAACTCATCAAGGGTCTTCCCCTCCTGCATAGTCCCACCACCCTCCCAAGTATAATGTCCCTCTTCAATGACTATTCCCTTCTTGAAACATGCCAAAGTGTGTCAGACAGAGCCACTGAATCACCTGTTTCCAAGAAGCAGGCTAGTTTCACCCTGTCCAGGATGAACCAGTTTGTTCTCTTAGCAGTCCATGGTATACTCAATACTCCTCTCCAGCACCACAGTTTATAGGCATCAAATCTCCTTCTAGCATCCCTACTCATTGTGCAGCTCTCTGATATATAACAAGTAATTGCTGACCTGGATCAGGCACACTTTAGTCTACAGACTAACATTGTCACTCTTCAGTACCAGACTAGACATGCAGAAATAATCCCATACTTCAGGATGCAGGAGACATGTTGCAAACACTTAACACGGGAAGTGAAGTAAATAAATAAGAACTAATAAACCAGAAAAATTCACACAGGAACTCACTAAGTTGTAGACTAGGGAGAAAAAGCTGGAATAAATCCCCAAACTCTTTTGTACACTCAGACAGTGGTAAAGCTGCCTGAGCCCTTGAGAAACCTCAAACATCTCACAAATATTACCTTTTAGAAAGATAGTGACACCTGGAAGAAAAGACTAATAGAAACAGAATCTAAACTGAGAAACCTGAAACTCTGGAGAAGGATCTAGGAAGTAAAGACCGCAGAATGTACCAGAAGCACAAAACAAAATCATAGAAGGTGAGTGCCTAGTTGTGGAAGGCTGCAAAGCTGCACACCTGTCAGAGATAAAAAAAGAGATGGCCTCAGAGACAGAGATATTACCTAACTTGGGAGAAACTGGAGAGCATTATGCTAAGTTAACTAACTCAGTCCCATAAGGACAAATATTGTATAAGACTATTATTGTAGAAAATCATAGGGTTGCACAATTAGATGGGTGGAGAGAGGAGTGTGTTAAGGAAATGGGAAAGACCCAGTGTGAAAACTTTGTGCATAAACCAGGAGAGAGAGAGTGAGAAAGAGCAAGCTACATTTTGAACAGCAAGGGAAGAACTTTTGATTTAGGAGCTTGGGAATACTACTCTGGCTTCTCTCTGCTCCCTATGTAAGAAAATTGTCTAAAAGTTCAAGAAAATGTTAGTTAAATGCAAGGAAGGTTTATTTACAACCATGACCCATGTAACATTCAACTCAATGTTAAAAAAAATCACTACTGAACCTAAAGACAACATTATGATGTTGTTGTTAAGTGTCATCAAGTAGTAGGTGACTCATAACGACCCTATGAACCAAATACCTGAACACCTGGATAACTTTCATCATTTCTTCAGGTTCATAGGGTTTCCAGAGGCAACCTATTTTGGAAGTGGACGTCACTCCTGCTTCCAAGCTTGTTTTAATCGAAGAGCTCCACAAAAACTGTCCATCATGGGTAACCATATCACATTTGATACATCATTGTCACAGTGTTTAGCATCACAGCAACCATGAGTTACCTCTGTACAGCAAGTGGACAGACCAGGACTGTGTTACTAGAAGAATTTTTGACAAAAAATAATTAAAACTAGGCCTAGGGCCACTGATTAAAGTCACCCACCTTTGCTTGGTAGCATCACTTTTGTCCACTAAGTCAACTGAGCTCTCTCTAAGTTGTTGTTGTTGTGATAGATGGAAAAAAGATTGAAACTTCCAATGATTTCATCTTACTTGGAAATAAAACTCTTAGTACCAGCAGTGAGGAGATTTGGAGACATATTGCAATGGGAAAGTCTGTGGTCCAGAACCTCTCCAAATTGTTGAGGATCAATGATGTCAGTTTGAGAATGGCTAGGCTCCTGATTCAAATCTGATCTTTTCAGTCACTTGCGATGCATCTGAGAAATAGACAGTGAATAAGGATGACAGAGAAGGATTTATGTCTTTGAAATATGGTATTGGGGAAGAGTACTGAATATCCTTTGGAATTCCAAAAAAATAAACAAATATATGTTGGAGAAGGTTCAGGCAGAGTACTCCTTGGATACAAAGATGATTTGTGCATGTTACTAGGAAAGGCTATTCCTTGGAGAAGGACATTATGCTTGGAAACATGGAGGATCTGTGAAAGAGAGGAAGACCCTTAAGTGGATTGATTGACACAGTGAGTGCAGCAATGAGCTAAAGTATATCAAAGATGGTGATAATGGCACAGTATAGAACAGAGTTCAGATCTGTTGTTCATAGG
>NW_006399874.1:8295858-8305258 GCF_000299155.1 Elephantulus edwardii
ACTAGATTATTTATGACACAGGTAAAAAGTTATGGGAAACTTTTCAGTGAGGATATGAAGCTGTCATCAGTGCTCAATTTTAGTGTCACTGGAGGTGAGACACTTAGGTGCTAAGTGCTTCTTCACGTGATGTAATATGAAGAATACAGCATCCTCTGGAATATTCTAACCACAGGAAGCTGTGTAATTCAAATGGTTTCTGAGTAGTTACTAACCTTAGGTTTGGTGGTTTGAACCACATTGTAGCTCAGAGAAAGAAAGTCTTAGTGATCTTCTTCCCTAAAGATTTACAGCTAAGAAAACCCGATGTTGCTGGGTGCTGTCAAGTTGAGTATTACTCATAGTAACCCTATGAAGAATATATCTGTACCTGGTCCTATCCTGTGCCATTGTCACCATCTCTGACATACTTGAGCTTATTGCTACAGTCACTGTGTCAATCAATCTGGTTGGAGGTCTTTCTTTCTTCCCTTGACCCTCTACTTTTAAAAGCATGTCCTTTCTCAAGAAATAACCCCTCCTAGCAACATGGCTAAAGTATGTGAGGTAAAGCTTTTCCGTCTTTGCCTCCAAGGAACATTCTGGCTGAAACTTCTTCAAGACATCTGTTTGTTCTTCTGACATTTCTTGAGACATTCAGCACTCTTCTCGAGGACCATAGTCTAAAGGCATCAGCTCTTTTTCTGTCTTCCTTAGTCCAGCTCTCAGATGCTTAGACTTAAAAGACCATGGCCTGAATCAGGCACATCTTACTCTTCAAACTGACATCATTGTTCCTCAATAATTTGGTGAGGTCCCTGTCTACAGACTTTCCCAGCACAATCTGTCTCCTTGTTTCCTGACTGCTGGTTCCAAGTTTATTGATTGTGGACCCAAGTAAGGTGAAGTTGTTGACGGTTTCAATATTTTCTTCATCAATTGTGATGTTGTCCAGTGGTGTAGTATCTGGGATGTTTGTTTTCTTGACATTGGGATGCAATCCATATTAAAGGTTGCAGTCTTTGATCTTCTACAACAAGTTTTTAAGTCCTCCTCATTTTCAGAGAGCCAGATTGTGTCATCTACATAACATAACTTATTGATGAGCCTTCCTCCTATTCAGATGCCATATTCTTCTTCATAGAGCCCAGCTTCTTGAATATTCTGCACAGCACACAGAACAGGTGGATAAACTCTAGTCTCTAACTTACAGATAACCTTGACTTTGGGTTGAGTTGATAACAGCTTATAAGTATAACACGAACACTTATGCATGTGGAAACGAAATCTAATCAAGCTTTTAAATCTAACTTATGCTCTATTATAATATCTGAATAGAATTAACTAAATAACAGCAACTAGAAAGAATCAGTCAAACCAACACTAGATAACTAGCTGCCCTTGAACTGACATTGATTAGTGGTGACCTTACTTACAAAAGAAAGAAATGTTGCCCACTTCTGTGCCATTATCACAAAACAATTACTATTAAAATGATTCTGACTCATGGTGATTCTATAGGAGAGTAGACTTGCTCCAGAGGCTTTTCATTACTTTGTTTTTAAGGAAGTAGGCTGCCACATCTTTATTTCATGAAGTGACTGGTGAGTTCTAACAACCATCTTTCCTGTTAGCAGGCCAACCCTTAAATCCCTGCACCACAAAGGCTTTATCCATTTTCACGCTCGTCGACATCTTCAAGGTCATTGTAGTTATTGTACCAATCTATCTCACCAAGAGTTTCCCTTACTGACCTTCTTCTTCACCAAGTATGATATTGTCTTCTTTCCTTTTCTTCACCAAACATGAAACTGAAATGGTTCTAAACAAGAGTCTTCCAGAGTTTGAGCCCTCCTGATGATCTGTCCAAATCCGATGAGTTGTATGTCCTGTTTTTATCTATAAGACTTTTATTAATTAATTTTCAGAAGTTACCAGACTTTTATTTCAAGTCTGTTTTAGTTAGGAAGCTCCACTGAAAGTTGCCTTCCATGAGTACACTTGCTGAGATGTGAAATGCTAGTGGCATAGCTTCAAGCATCATTGTAACATACAAGCCAAAGCAATACAAGAAACTGACAATTAGATAGTGTTTGTCTGCTAGGGGTTAGCTTTTCTTCCACTATTTTTTTATTTTTTGTGTTGTCATTTTTCTTTAAACTATCTAAATTTTAAAAGAGGGCTAAAATGTAAAAATAATTTATCATATTATTTATAGTGGCCCAAATTAAAATTTACTGTTGTTATTGTTGTTATGTATCATCTAGCTGCTTGCGACTCATGGCGACTCTGTGTACAAGAACCTTAAACGCCATTATATCCTGTGCCAACCTCACCCTCTCAAACACACTCATTCTGGCCACTCCACTCAGAATTGATCCATCTCATCGAGGGTGTTCCTGTCCTATGCCATCCCTCCACTCTCCCAAACATGATGTCCCTCTGGAGGACCAGTCTCTCCTTGCAATATGCCCAAACTATGTCAGACAAAGCTTCAGAATCCTTGACTCCAAGGAGCACTCTGGCTTCACCCTCTCCAGGACAAACCTGTTTGTTCTCCTAGCAGTGCATGGTATATTCAACACTCTTCTCCAGCACCACAGCTCAAAGGCATCAATTCTCTTTCTGTCATCCCTATTCACTGTCCAACTCTCTGATGTATAGCACGTAATTGCAAAGACTATAGCCTAGATCAGGAGCACCTTAGTCTACAGCCTGACGTCATTGCTTTTCAGTACTCTTGAGAGATCCCTCACAGCTGACTTTCCCAATGCAATTCATCTCCTGATTTCTTGGCTGCTGTTACCAAGAGTGTTGATTGTGGAACCAAGTAAACTAAACTATTAACTATCTCAATCTCCTCACCATACATACTGATGCTGCCAATTGGCCCAGTGGTGAGAATATTTGTCTTCTTGGTGTTGAGCTTCAATCCATATTCAAGACTGCAGTCCTTGACCTTCTGCACTAAGCCTTTGAGGTCCTCCTCAGTTTCAGCAAGCAGGGTTGTGCCATTTACATAACACAGTTTGTTGATGATTCTTCCACCAATCCTAATGCCACATTCCTTCTCGTACAGCCCAACATCTCGGATGATATGTTCTACATACAGATTGAAAAGGTATGGAGACAATACATCCCTGAAGTACCCCTTTCTTGATTTTGAACCATCCAGTGTCTCCCTGCTCTGTTCTGATGACTGCCACTTGGTCTAAGTATAAGTTTTTCATTAGCACAATCAAATGTTCTGGGATTGGATTCCCAGTCTTCTCAGAGTCAGCCATAGCTTGTTGTGATCCACACAGTCAAAAGCCTTTGCATAGTCAATGATGCACAGATAGGTATTCTTCTGGTATTCTCTGCTTTCTGCCAAGATTCATCTAACATTAGCTATAATATTCCTATTACCACTACCTCTTCTAAATCCAGCCTGCACACCTGGAAGTTCTCTGTTGACATATTGTTCCAAACGTTTTTGGATAGTTTTCAGCCGAATCTTGCTTGCATGTGATATCAATGATATTGTTCGATAATTTTCACACTCTGTTGGGTTACCTTTCTTTGAAATGGGAACAATATCGATCTCTTCTAGTCAGTTGGCCAGCCAGCTGTCCTCCAAATTTACTGGCACAACTTAGTGAGCACATCCAGGGCAGTATCTGTTGAAATAAATCAATTGGTATGCTATCAACTCCTGAAGCCTTGTTTTTAGGCAATTCCTTCAGAACAACTTGAACTTCCTTCTTCATCACCATTGGCTCTTGCTCATATGTTATTTCATGAAATTCCTCTGTGTCAGCCAATTCCTTCTGATTTAGATTCCCATAAATAATACTTTATGCATTTTAGGGAGGAGGAGGATGGTTGGAAAAAAACAACAACAACTACTGTCAAAGTGTTTCTTTATGCATGTGTGAGAAAAAGAGAGAGAGCAATAGAAAAAGAGATTGTTTAGACAGCCATGTACTTACTCATTGCTTAAAACAATCCTGGGACTTAGTCATCAGTTAAAATCAAAGTTAACCAAGATGAAATAGTACACAGCAAAATTTATTACACACTTCCTAAACAATATGCCTCTGGAAGCTCTGTGAACTTTGAGAAACAGTGGTCGCTATGAGTCTTGCTCAACTCTATGCCAATGAACAACAATGACAACATATAATTATTATATATTTCTAAGAAAAAATTTGTTTTGAGATTAGTCATTTTTTATTTTGGAACTTATATAAATTCTTTACAAGTAGATTACCTAGTCCAAAATCACCACTATTATTGAGTTCCAACACAAAGCCCCCTACAGACAAAGTAGAACTGTCCCAAAGGTTTTTGAAGGCTGTATTCTTTATGGAAACAGATTACCTCTTGTTTCTCCCAAAGTCTGACTGGTGATTTTGAACTGTTGACCTTTCAGTTTGCAGCCTGGTATTTTACCTACAGCTCCACCAGGATTCATTCAACTAGCAGTTTGCCCTGATTTTATGGCTAATTTAATAAAGCACAACCATGTTATGGTTTATAATTTAGCAATAAAATCAGACCAAACTTCTATCATTTAATATTTTCTGAGAAAGTATGACCTCTAGTAATGCAGGTGGGACTTAAAATAATTATATAAGACAGGAACATGTAAAATGAAACAATTATGCAAACTAACAAAAATGTATAAGAAAAATTAAAGTACAGTTTAAGGGAAAATAAGTAAATTGAGATATACAAATTTTTAAAATACTTATTAGATAGAAAATAATGACTTAGACAGTGGGCATATCTGGTTAAAAAGTTAGAATAGTAATATAGAGTCCACATGAAATTAACTTAATTTTTGCATTAGAATAAGAAGGTACTAACATTTCGTATGCTTGCCTGGTCAGTCCACCTTTAGTAAACAGTTCTCTTTTGACTATCTTAGTAATAGCCTGCAGCAAGGGAATTTGCAAAATATTGAGCAACTAAACGAAAAACAAGAAAGTTTGACTCCCAGTAGAAACAAAGAACAAAAACAATTCCATTTATAATGCTTGGCTAAATTGAAATGGTTCTAGACAAGAATCTGTAGGGTATAAAGGAGGAAGAAAAATTGTTTAGAATGTAGTAATGGGATGCAATTAAGGAAAAGAAAATGTAGGCTGAATATCAGAAACAATTTCCTACCAGTCTATTAGACTGTACATTAGTTTCCCAGGGGAAGAAATGGAAGCCTCATTGCCTGAGTCATTTAGAGCTAGACTGATTCCCAGAGGGCGTGGCAACCCAGAGGAAATGAAAAATGTAGAATCATGAAAGTCAGTCTGAGTTAATATTGTAACACAGTGAAAGCTGCTCTAGGTGTTGGAAGAGGTGTAAAACAAGCACAGTGGGCATGTTCATCTACTTTAAAAAGAATGGTTTACTTAGCCATGTGCCAGCACCAGATAGGATGAAGCAAACTCTATACTAAATCCTGTACAGTCCCTGGGCTCAGTCCTGAACAGAACAGCTACAGGTGCCACTGTGATGTGAGAAGAATCACTACAATATTCAATATAGATTAATGACCACCACAAGGAACAGCAGAGCTAATTTAGATAATCCCAATACCTTCCTATGCGCAGTTTATTCTTGCTATTTGTGATAGCTGTGTCTTCTTGACACAGCTATCACAAATATCAAACCTGACTTTATGTAACCTCTGTTTATTTCTTTTTAGCATAATCTGTATACTCCCGTATACAAATCATCAGGAAAATGCCTTCAGGAATTTTAGCAAATTTATAATCAATATACAATGAAGAAGTGCTGTATTCATTTCTCTCCACTTTGTTTCAGGTTTCCTCCAAAGATGCACTGAAAAGCATAGTTGTTAATGCTATTGAATTCATTCTGTCTTGTAGATGACCCTATAGGACAGAGAACTTCTTAGAGGGTTTCCTACTAAGCTTCCTATGGGAGCAAGGAGATCACTAGGATTTTTTTTTTCTTAGCTGCTTCACCCAAAAGTAGTACTCTTATCCTACCATTTCTTAATGGCTGAGTAGGATGCTGACAAAAGGTCCAATGAGTGCTTTTTTTAAAAAAAAATCATTTATTTTTCATTTCAATGAACATCTACAGAGACTTTGGAATTCCATTCATTCATTGTTGCACCTTTCTCCCCACCCCCCTTCCCCCCCCCTGCCCCCCATTTGCTCCTCTCCTTGAAAAGCAAAAGAAAAACTCCCCCATTGGTACACAATCCCCCCCGCAACTCCCCCAACTCCAAATATAATCCACTCTGCAACCCTCATTGCGTACTCCTATGATAAACATAATGCCCTAAAATATAGGGAAGAGAATTCTTTCCTAGAGCCACCAGTGACTTGAAACCTCTACTCTTTCTTTTCACTGCCAATGCTTAACCAATGCACACCAGAGAGTTTCTCTAAAATAGGCTGTTTTCCAAAGGTAAATGCCTTCAGACTGATCATCAAACCAAACCATGAAGTACTCTTGGGCCCAGACCACATTGTTTATTTAACCATGCAATTGACAATTGTTTTATATTTAGACCCATTCACATTATGGAAGCTAATCTGCTTCACTCATTTTATTCTAATATTAGTCAAATGTAAGTATTTTCATAATAACATATAGACCCATATTTGACCAAACAACTGGACATCATTGCTTAAACAATTCGCATATAAAATGAACCACCACAGACAGCATCTTAACGTTTGAATGTTGCTTTTCAGTCTCTTGCTGTCTTTTCTCATTCATTCCCCCTTTTTTTTTCTTTTACCACTAGTGTTGTATATACTTCTCTCCCAACTCACCCTCAAGATTTTCCAGATACTTAAGAACCCAGACAGAATTAAAATAAAATAGCCTCTAAGGGCTATTTGTGTAAGATGCCATTTGACTCACAAAGGAAAATCATGCCACTATTAAACTGCACAATCTTTTTCTCAACTCTTAATCTTCTACAATTTTTTTCTTTTAAACTTATTTGCAATAGTCTTTTCCAGGCTTTTTTTTGTCATAGTTATATTATCAGACATCGCATGTGTATGTATTTTAAAAAGAAAATATTAATGAAATAAATTGCTTAATATTCTTGAAACAATTTCAGAGTTAGAATAATTATTTTACATTACTTTTAAACTTTGAATTGCTCATAGCTGACTTTTGTTACAAAACATGGTGTTCTGTGTCCACAGGAGCATTAATAACTTGACATTTTCTCTTTTTAATATTTATTATTTCTTTTCAATTGTTGAACATTTTCTTCCCTCACCTTCCTTCATCTTCCTCCAATGCACCTTGCAATGCACCCTTGTTCCAGATTGTTGTCATACATATAATGCCTAATCAGGTGTTCCTTTCAGATACTTCTTCCCCTCATTGGTTCCAATGCAGTGTTATTTATCTACTCTTTTCCCATTTTCTCCCCAACAACTCCAATCTCTATTTTATAACAGTGGTGTAATGTAGTGTTTATCCTTTTGTGACTGAGATATTTCATTCACTATAATGTCCTCCACACTCCCTCAAGTTGTGTAATGTTTTATGAGTTCATTGCTTTTCAGTGTAGTGTAATATCCCATTGTGTGAATGCATCATAACTTTTCTATTCCATTTGTTTACTAATGGGCACTTGAGTTGCATTTTGTTTTAAAGTGGTCCACTATAATCTCTAGAGGGAGCGCTGGTGGGATAGTCCCAGGGAGTTGTGTTATTAACCCAAAAGTGATGACTTGTGATGTGTTTGAATCAGCTCCATGAATGAAAGACTAACTGTGTCCTATGTGATTTGTAGCCTCTGAAAACCCCCTGAAGGATTATCTATATCTTGAAAGTGGATACATTATTGCAGAGACCTGCAAGTTCTGAAAGGCCAGGTAACTAGCAGGAAATAACAGTAGTCTTGGGTCCCAAATTAGTAGGCCAATCGGTAGACTGGCAATTCTAATAAGACAATTTTGTTAGAGTTCTGAGACAGAATTTTTCTTTTTGGCAAATGGGAATGATTGTATGAAACACAATGTGAATGAAGAATAGTGTCAAGCACAATGTATGTGAACTTTGTAAACAAACTAATATAAAATAAAAATTTAAAAAGAAAAAAAAAAGAGTGATGGGGCCCATTAACAGTATGGTAACTAAATTACTTAAGTTCAATTTCTTTAAATGCTAATCATAGGTAAAAATCTTCATATCAGCATCTAGTGTTGTGTTTGACCAGACAAGTAGATGCTATTGCCATGATGTTGTTGTTGTTGTTGTTGTTAGGTGCCGTTGAGTCGTAGACGACTCATAGCGACCCTATGAACGAAAGGCCTGAGCACTGTTCATAGAGTTTCTGGAGGCAAGACATTTTGGAAGTGGATGCCACTCCTGCTTCCAGGTTTGTTTTAATCGGGAAGCTCCAGCAAACTCTGTCTACCACGGGTAACCATTATCACACTTGGCATATCAGTGTCACAGTGTTTAGCATCATAGCAACCACGAGTTTAATAACAATATGAGTAGTTATTATCAAATTCACTTATTTTCAGGCAATGAAGACATACATATCATAGCTAAGCTTTGGTTATGAGTAACTACAAGATGTGAAGGTCTCAGCTTTCTTGACTTATTCTTATTTCTATTCTTGCAATAATTTTCTTTTCAGTCCCTTTTAAATCCAGCTGGAAAATTCCACCTGTCTGTAAGAAAGAGCTAGGTTATAGAGAAATGATCACTGGCATTTTTCTTAAGGAAAACTGCAGTGATCCTTTTTAATTCTTGTTCTTGGCAAGTGATATAATGTTTGATGAGAATTTACTTATATGTTAGAACTTACTTATGTGTTACCTGAGATTTGTCCTTTTCAGAATTTCTACTGTCGGCCTTCAGTGGAGTTTTGCTTTTCCCTTGGGGAAAAAAAAAGCAAAAAAAACTCCCCATTTAATGTCTATAAAACCATTGTTTCGGGGGAACTTTCCAGAACGCTCGGCGAGAGGCTGGGAAACGGCTGCTGCCCGAACTGCGCACAGTGACGCACTCCTTCCTGCTCTCCCTACACCAGCCTTGGCCAGCTCAACGGCTATAGAAAATGGTGAAGGAAACCACTTACTATGATGTTTTGGGGGTCAAACCCATTGCCACCCAGGAAGAGTTGAAAAAAGCTTATAGGAAACTGGCCTTGAAGTACCACCCTGATAAGAATCCAAATGAAGGCGAGAAGTTTAAACAGATTTCCCAAGCTTATGAAGTACTTTCTGATGCAAAGAAAAGAGAATTATATGATAAAGGAGGAGAACAGGCCATCAAGGAGGGTGGAGCAGGCGGTGGTTTTGGCTCACCCATAGACATCTTTGATATGTTTTTTGGAGATGGTGGAAGAATACAGAGAGAAAGGAGAGGAAAAAATGTTGTCCATCAACTCTCAGTAACATTAGAAGATTTATATAATGGAGCA
>NW_006399874.1:8307058-8318667 GCF_000299155.1 Elephantulus edwardii
TTGTTGTTGTTGTTATGTGCCGTCGAGTCGCCTGCGACTCATAGCGACCCTAAGAATTCTTGTATTGCAGGTGTTAAGCTCAATAAAGCATCTAGTCATATAGCCTTTAATATCAGATACGCTTTTACGTCCTCTAAATCCAAGTACCATTGATGTTTGTTGCTGTTGTTAAATGCCATTGAATAGACTATGACTCATTATGACCGAGTATATAGTTGAAAGAAATACTGTTCAGTTCTATGCTTTCTCTATAATCACTAGCATACTGGAGTTTCTTATTGTGGTAACTGTATATTTTGAGAACCACTCAGTTCAGGGGCTCATCTTCCATCAATATATAATGCAATATTGTATGTGATCTACAAAATTTCTGTAGACTAATTATTTGGTTTAGAGCAACAGGCTTTACTTTCTAGTCTATCTTAACTTGGAAGCTCTACTGAAACATGTTTACTCTAAGTGATCTTGGTAGTGTTTGAAAGACAGTGGCATAATTTTCAGCATCACAACAAAACATAAGCTACCAAAGTATAAAAGTTTAACAAAATCTTATGGGTGGTAAACTGTTTATGTGTTGGTATTATATTTTCTCAGGAAATAAGACACATTGAACTGGAAATTCTGCAGTTAGGGATGTCTCCAAATTATTGAGGGGAAAATGGTGTCAGTTTGAGGCCTAAGGGGCATCTGATTGAGGCTATAGTCTTTCCAATTACTTGCCATGTGTCTGAGAGGTGGACAGTGAATAAGGATGACAGAAGAAGAATTGACAGCTTTCAACTCTGATGTTGGAGAAGAGCACTGAACATCCCATAGATGGCCAAGAGAACAGATATATCTTAGAGATGATGTGGCCAGAGTGCTCTTTGAAGGCAAGAATGATAAGGCTTCACATCTCATATTTGGGTATTTGCTAGGAGGGACTATTCTTTGGAGAAGGATATGATTCTGAAAAGGGTGGAGGGTCGGTGAAGGAGAGGAAGATCCTCAACCAAATAGATTGAACCAGTGACGCTGCAATGTACTCTTGTGTGTGAGGATTGTGCGGGATAGAGCAGGGTTCAGTTCTTTTGTTCATAGGATCGCTATGAGTTGCACTCGACTGAACAGCACCTGACAACAATATTGTTGTGTTGTTGTTAAGTGCTGTCGAGACGCAGGTGACTCATAGCGACCCTATGAATGAAAGTTCTGGACATTTCTTGCATAACTTTCATCCTTTCTCTAGATTCATAGGGTTTCCAGAGGCAAGCTATTGTGGAAGTGGATGCCACTTCTGCTTCCAAGCTTGTTTTAATCAGGGAGCTTCACCAAACATTATCCACCATGGGTAACAGTATTCAGCTTCACAGCAACCACTAGTTACCTCTGTACAGCAAGTGGACATACCAGGCTTACACAGCCAAGAAGAACATTTCACCAAAACCAATTAAAGGCTGGCCCAAGGGCCCCTTGCCTTAGGGTGTGGGCAAGATAGGATTTGAAGCTAGAGCTGGAGCAGCCTCCACAGGCTCAACCCCACCCTTAATTACCCTTACTCTAGGGGTCAGGGCTGCGCACCCACCTTTGAAGGCTGAAAAGGACAATAACACAACACAAAAGAGCCCAGAAACTTCCCTTGAAGGGACTGAGATTGTTAACAGCTTCAGTTTGCTTGGCTCTACAATCAAAACTCTTGGTACCAGCAGCCAGGAAAATAAAAGACAAATTGCATTGGGAAAGTCTACTGTTAGAGACCTCTCCAAAGTACTGAAGACTAAAGTACACCTGATACAGGCCATGATCTTTTCAATTACTTGCTATATGCAACAGAAATCTGGGCAATGAGTAGGGATGATAGAAGGAGAATTGATGTCTTTGAGCTGTGGTTCTGGCGAAGAGTAGTGAATATATAACAGACTACTAGGAGAACAAACAGGTTTGTCCTGGAGAAAGTGAAGCCAGACTGTTCCTTGGAAGCAAGGATTCTGAAGTTTCATCTGACATACTTTGGACATGTTGCAAAGTGGGGATCAGTCCTCAGAGAGGGACATTATGCTTGGTAGGGTAGAGGGACAGTACAAGAGAGGAAGATCCTCAATGTGATTGATTGATTCAGTGACTGGAGAAATGTGGGTAGGTGTGTCAGAGACAATAAGATTGATACAGGATAGAGCAGGGTTTAAGGCTGTTGTACATAGGGTCACTATGAGTTACAGATGACTCAACAGCACATAACAAAAACAACAACAACAAGCACCGTAATCAAAATTATCTCTGAGAGCTACCAATATGAGTAGAAGGATGCACACTCTCATTCATGAACTCTAAACTCTATATTTCTCTCCCAATAAATTAAGAGTTACTGAAAGCTACTATGTTTGTTGTTATTTTTATATTTAATATCAGGCACTAGAAAGAATCATGAATAAGACAGATGTGATTTATGTTCTTGTGGGTTTACAGATTTGCTTTAATCATGATTTCTTTGAAATTCTGAAGGTGATCCGATAACTTCAGATTGCCAAGATCTTTTTCTGGAATTGCTGTAAAAGTATTTAGACCCCAGATAATCCGAGAATAGATGCATAAGGATAACTGTGAACTGCATCACAGAAAGAGTGTGTGTGTGTATTAGAGGAGTTCTGGTGGTGTAGTCCCTGGGATGTTGCACTGGTGATTCAAAAACCATGCATCTTTAGTAGATCCAATGCCCGGTGACTCCTAAGAGGAACAATACCCATAGCCTCCTGTGCAATTTACAGCCTCCAAAACCCCAGGGAGGATAGGCAATAAGTTGGTAATCAATTGACAGCACAGAGAGATTATTCTCAGAATTCTATTGAGCAGAAAAGGAACCAAACTTCCTTCAAGAAATTAGAATAGATTTGTGTTTGTACATGAGTCCACTAATTGTGTGCAAAACTACTTCTTGAAGTGAAAAAAAAAAACAACCAACCAACCAAAAAACCAAACTATGAAGTAAAATTTTGTTGGTCTCAACACATTGTATTTATTTCTTTTTTAAAAAACAAAACAAACTTTATTGGGTAAATGCTACACAACAGTCTTTAACATTAAACTCTGCGTATACTTAAGATGAGAAATAATTTTTGCTTTTCAAGTATACAAACTTAAGTATAGTTGTGAGGATTTGAAATACAGACAAAAGGTAATACTAAACAACTAAAGCAATGTGAAATGTTGACATTTGAAATATTTACTTGTTTCATTTTTTTCTTTAAATGAAAATTTGGCTTGTAACAAAACACCTTTGAGAATTTATCATATGAAAGAAAAATATTTAGTTACTGTGACCTGATTGTGGTTGTTGTTAAGTGCCATCAAGTCGTAGGCTACTCATAGTGACCCTATGAACGAAAGTCCTTGACACTTGCATGACTTTCATCCTTTCTCCAGCTTCATAGGGTTTCCGGAGACAAGCTATTATGGAAGTGGATGCCACGCCTGCTTCCAAGCTTGTTTCAACTGGGGAACGCCACCAAACACTGTCCACCATGGGTGACCATTATTACATTTGACACATCAGTGTCACAGTGTTCAGCTTCACAGTGGCCACAAGTTACCTCTGTATGGCAAGTGGACACACCAGGGCTATACGACCTAGAAGAATGTTTCACCAAAAACAATTAAAGATAGGCCTTAGGGCAGCGTATTAAAGTCACCCACCTTTGGCTTGGTAGCATCACATTCAGTCCACTAGGCCAACTGGTCTCTCTCTATGTTGTTAAGTGCCATTGAGTTGTAGGCGACTCATAGGGACCCTATGAACGAAAGTCCTCCACACTTACATGACTTTAATCCTTGCTCCAGATTCACAGGGGTTCCGGAGGCAAGCTATTTACAGAAGTGGATGCCACTCCTGCCAAGAAAAGAATACTTGTTAATATCAACCAGAAAAGTGCTTTTAAGAGGCCAAAGATTTTCCTCTCAAACCATTCTAAGTTTTAAAACAGGTAATAAATTGTTCATTGAATATTTAATTATCCACCTATTAGTGTTGCATGACTTACATTTGCTAGTAGAGTGGAGCTGTGATCTTGCTGTCACTTATGCACTTCCCAGCACATTCACTCCCAATATATAAGTAGCACATGCTTCATTTATACACTTTTTGTATCTCTTGAAATGTAACACCCCCTGAACAAGACAGATCAGCACATTGACTGTATCAATGGGGCTCAAATATATCAGAGATGATGAGGATGGCACTGGCTATACCAAGGTTCAGATTTGCTATTCATAATATCAACTGAACAAAAACCAATAACAACATTTCTCATGATTATAAGGGTTTGTAGTTCTAGCCCTGCTTCCACTGAATCCAGCAAGAATTTGTTGAGGTCTCTTAAGGAAAAATGCTGCATAAGACAATTATTGTAAAAATAGAAGGATAACTAATAAAGTGTGCATAAAAGTCCAAAAGGAGGAGGGGAACAGGTGGGAAGAGTGTGGATGTGGGAAAACCACTAAGATAACCATGCTTAGGGAGAGGCAGCATTGAAGAAATTGGGAAATATCTAAGGGGAACCTGAAAAGACAGAATAATAGTAGGCATATATCAATGATGATTAATTTCGTAAAAGATCATGTATACGAATGATCACATTAAGCATGAGAATGAAGGAATGTGTGAAAGACAATGTACATGAATAAAACACAATTTACATGAAATGAATTTTGTATGCAAACCAATGTTCTTATTGTTATGTGCCATCAAATTGCTTGCAACTCATAGCAATTCTATGTCCAATAGCTCTGAACCCTGTCCTATCCTGAGCCCATCCCACAGTCTTCAACACACCTACCCACCTTACTCCAGTAACTGTGCCATCCATCTCATCTGGGGTCTTCCTCTCCTGTACTGTCCCTCTGCCCTTCCAAGCATGATTGTCCTTCTCCAAGGACTGCTCCTTCCTGGCCACATGCTCAAAATATGTTAGATGGAGCTTCAAATTCTGGCTTCCAATGAGCATCCTTATTTCACCCTCTCTAGGACAGACTCATTTGCTCTGTCTGCATATAGACAATACTCAAAAACACCATGACTCAAAAACATTGATTCTTCTTCTGTCATCCTTAGTTATTGTCCAGATCTCTGATGCATATCAAGTAATTGTGAAGAACCATGCCTGGATCAGGTGCACCTTAGTCTCTAGGCTGACATTGTTACTTCTCAGTACTCTGGAGAGATCCCTGACAGCAGTTTCTCCCAGTGCAATTTGTATTTTGATTTACTGCTGATGGCAAGGGTGTTGATTGTGGAGCTGAGTAAGCTAAAATTATTAAAAACCTTAATTACTTTTCCATCTATCATGGTGCTGCCAACTGGCCCAGTGGTGAGAATCTTTGTTTTGTTGATGTTGAGCTTCAATCCATATTGAAGAGTAAAATCCTTGACCTTCTACGGTAAATGCTTCAGGTCTTCCTCAGTTTCATCAAGCAAGTCTGTGACATCTGCATAATTAGGTTGTTGATGAATATTTCTCCAATCTTGATGCCATATTCTTCCTCATTAAGTTCAGCTTCCAAAAGGTCTTTTCTGCATATAGATTGAAGAGGTATGGAGACAGGGCACATCCCTGATGCACTCCTTTCCTAATTTTGAAGCAAGCATTGCTTTCTTGCTCGGTTCTGAGGACTATTGCCTAGTCCAAATAGAGATTTCACATGAGCACAATTAAGTGTTCTAAGACTCTCAATCTTCTTAAGGCTAACCACAATTTGTTGTGATTCACACAGTCAAATACCTTTACATAGTCAATGAAACACAGAAAAACATTCCTTTGGTACTCTTTGCTTTTGGGCAAAATCCATCTGACACTAGTGCCATTGCCGCTTCTAAACCCAGCTTGTATTTCTGGGAATTCTCTGTCAATGTTGTTCCAGTTGTTTTTGGCTAATCTTCAGCAGGATTTTGCTTACATGTGATATTAGTGATATTGTTCAATAATTTACTCTTTTGGGTCCTTTTTTCTGGAATGGGAGTAAGTATGGATCTCTTCCAATCAGTTTGCCTGGTAGCTTTATGGAAGGAATCTTTGAGAAGCTCAATATCAGCTGAGAAAATTAGCCAAGGTTCTGACCATAGAACAGACCATCAACTACTCATATGTAAGTTCCAAGAAAAGCTAAAGAAAATTAAATCTAATCCACAAGAATAAAAATTTTACCTTGAGTCTATTTCACTAGAATTTAAAAACTAACTCAGTAACAGGTTTTAGGCCTTAAACAATAACGAACAAAGACTAGATAAGCTGTGGGAGGATATCAAGAATATCACTCAGGAAGAATACAAAAGGTCACTATAAAGACACAGGATGAAGAAAAGACAGAAATGGATATCCAAAGTGACTCTGAATACTGCACTAGAGTGCCAAGAAGCCAACACAAAAGGAAGAAATGAAGAAGTTAAGGAGCTGAACAGGAGATTTCAAAGGGCAGCATGGAAGACAAAGCAACATATTATAATGAAAAGTGCAAAAGCCTGGAGGTGGAAAATCAAGAGCTCTGAATTCACTGGGGATTTTTTTAAGCTGAGGAAACTGAAGAACAAATTCAAGCCTCGAGTTGCAATAATTAAGGATTC
Organism: Elephantulus edwardii; assembly: GCF_000299155.1. NCBI lineage: Eukaryota > Metazoa > Chordata > Mammalia > Macroscelidea > Macroscelididae > Elephantulus > Elephantulus edwardii. The sequence goes on from NW_006399874.1 coordinate 8,313,648, forward strand.
AATGGACAATATATTGAATGATCCAGGAAGCATTAAAGGAATAAGGAAAGATTATACAGAGTGAATATACCAAATAGAAATGGAGGAGACTAAAAACTTTCATAAAACATCATATGATCAAGAGGCAATGGTGACAAAGGAGAACTTTCAAACTGCTCTGAGGGAGTTGACAAAAAATAAGACCCCCGGAATTGATGGAATACCAACTGACATATTTCAACAAACAGAAGCTGCCCTTGATGTGTTCACCAGGTTGGGCAAACCAATATGAAAGTACAAATATTGGAGTCGACTTGGGGGGAGGGATTGTATAACAATGAAATTAATTTTTCTTTCACTTTTCAAAGAGAAGAGTGAACTGGGGTGGGGGAAGGTGTGGGCAGGAAAAAAAAGTGCAACAATGAATGAATGGAAATCCAAAGTTTCTGTAAACTTTCATTAAAATTAATAATAAAAAAAGTTGAAAAAAAAAGTGCAAATACTGAGGAAACACATTTTAAGGTGTTTTACTAAAGACGCAATGAGAGGCATAAAGATAAAATGGAAATGGGTCTTAAAAGATTTATCACCTGTTTCGAAAGGTGTCTATTATTTTACCTATGCATGCTTTGATCCATGCTAGACACCAGAGATATAAGTAAGAGATTTTTTCCCCCTGCCCTTAATATGTCACCTTTAGTGGAACAGATAAATGCACAAGGACGTGCAATGGATGCAAGGCAAGAAAGGCCAGGCACACTTGTAGAAATGAAGCACAATTCATTATGCATGAGGAATAGAATGAAAAATGGAAAAGGCTAATAATTAAGCTGTTGAAGTAAGTAAAGGTCTGAAAGTCATAACCCGCTTCTGTAAGTTGACTTCAACTCATGGTAACATTCCATTTAGTTTCTGAGGCTGTTAGCCTTTGTGGAAGGAGACGAACTGTATTTTTTTCTCCCAATTAACTCTTCTGGATTCAAACTGTCAACTTTTTGGTTATCAGGCCAATATACATACATGTTGAACATTGTGCTTACAAGAGCTACATGCTTAAAAACAAGTTGTTGTTGTTGTTGTTAAGGAAACTCTGACTCATAACAACCCTCTGTATAATAGATGGAAATTTTGCCTAATCTTAAATCATCCTTACAACCTTTGCTGTGATTACACACCTTGTTGTAATCTTTGTATCAATACATCTCATTAAGGATCTTCCTCTCTTTCACTGACTACTTTTCCAAGCAAGATGTCCTTTTCCAAGGAGTGGCATCTCTTGATAAAATTCCAAAGGTATATGAGGTGATATACTTTGCATACTATATCTTAGGGGGGAAATCCAAAAAAATTGTGAGTGATCTTTAATAGATTTATTAGTCGTTGGAAAAAAGATATAGAGAACAATGAATGTTTGTTTCAGGACAATTGGCGGCTGGAAGCCTCTGTGAGTAGCACCCTGGAGAGTGGATCTGCTAAGGGGCACTGGAGACTCTGCAGCTCAGAGCGCACTGGTGTGCACATGAACGCCAGCGAGTGTAGTAGTAACATGTTGTTGTTGTTAAGTGCCGTAGAGTTGCAGGCCACTCATAGCAGCCCTATGAAGGAGAGTTCTGGACGTTTGGGTGCCTTTCATCCTCTCTCCAGGTTCATAGGGTTTCTGGAGGCAAGCTATTATGCAAGTGGATGTCACTCCTCCTTCCAAAGTAGTAACATGTTGTTGTTGTTGTTATGTGCCGTCGAGTCTCTTGTGACTCATAGTGACCCTATGTACAACAGCCCTAAACTCTGTTCTGTTCTGTGCCAATCTCACTGTCTCTGACACTCCCACCCCGATTATCCCAGTAACTGAATCAATCCACCTCATAGATGGTGGCTCCTTGGAGGCAAGGATTCTGAGGCTCCATCTCACATTGGACATGTGAGGAGAGACCGGTCCTTGGAGAAGTACTAACATAGGTAATAGAAAATCAGAGATTCGAGGGAGATCAAACCATACCATGTCGTCATGACTTGGCTACAACTAGATGGCAATTAACAATAACAACAATAACATAGAGCTCAGTTGGCTTAGCGGACAGAAAGTGATGCTACCAAGCCAAAGGTGGGTGATTTTAATCTGCTGCCACAGGCCTGGTTTGAATTGTTTTTGGCCAAACATTCTTCTAGGTGCTATAGCACTGCTCTGTGCATTGCTGTACAAAGGTAACTTGTGGTTGCTGTGATGCTGAACACTGACCCTGATGTGTCAAACGCGATATTAGTCACACATGATGGACAGTGTTTGTTGGAGCTTCCTGGTTAAAATAAGTTTGCAAGCAGGAGTGGCATCCACTCAAGAAATAGCTTGCCTCCGGAAACCCTAAGAACTTGAAGAAATGAAGAAAGTTATACAAGAGTTCAGGTCTTTAGTTTATAAAGTTTCTTTGAGTCACCTATGACATGTCGGCACTTAACAACAACAACAAAAACAAAAGATATGAAAATGAGGGAGTGTAAAAAGTTGAGGATTATGATGTCTTCCTATCAGCTTCCCAATCATGTTCGTGTTGTTGTTGTTGTTTATTGTTGTTATGTGCTATCCAATCATCTGCGACTAATAGCGACCTTTTGTACAACAGCTCTAAGCCCTCCTCTATCCTTTTCCAATCTTATTATCACCGATATACCTATCCTCATTACCCCAGTCATTGAATCAATCCATTTCATCATCTCCTGAGCTGTTTTCCACCCTCCCAAGTATGATGTCCCTGATTCATCAAGGACGATTCCACTTTGTAACATGTCCAAAGTATGTCAGACAAAGCTTCAGAATCCTTGCCTCCAAGGAATAGCCTGACTTCACCCTCTCCAGGGTGAACTTTTTTGTTCTCCTAACAGTGCATGGTATATTCAATACTCTTCTCCAGCACAACAACTCAAAGGCATCAGTACTCTTTCTATCATTCCTAGTCATTGCCCAGCTTTCTGACGTATAGCCAGTAATTGCAAAGAGTCACACACTAGTCTCCAGACTGACATCATTGCTTTTCAGTGCATTGGAGAGGTCTCTGACAACTGACTGTCCCAAAACAATTTGTTTTCATTCCTGGCTGCTGGTACCATGAGTGTTGATTGTAGAGCCAACCGAACAGAAGTTGTTAACAATCTCACGCTCTTCACCATCCAACATGATGCTGCCAATCGACCCAATGGTAAGAATGTTTGTTTTCTTAATGTTGAGCTTCAATCCATATTGAAGGCTGCAGTCCTTGACCTTCTGCAGCAAGCACTTCAGGTCTTCCTCAGTTTCAGCAAGCAGGGTTGTGTCACCTGCATAATGCAGATTTGTAGATGAGTCTACCTCCAGTCCTGATGCCATATTTCTCCTCATAGAGCCCAGCCTCCCAGATAATCTGTCCTGCATGTTGTTCTTGTTGTTAAGTGCCGTCGAGTCATAGGCAACTCATAGTGACCCTATGAATGAAAGACCTGGACACTTGTATAACTTTCGTCCTTTTATCAGGTGCATAGGATTTCCACAGGCAAGCTGTTTTGGAAATGGATGCCACTCCTGCTTCCAAGCTTCTTTTAACTGGGGAGCTCCACCAAACACTGTCTACCATGGGTAACCATTCTCACATTTGACCCGTCAGTGTCACAGTGTTAAGCTTCACAAAAACCACGAGTTTCCTCTCTGTAAACCAGGTGGACAGTCCAGGGCTAGACTGGTCAGAGGGCCGAGGATTTGTCACCTACCTTTGGCTTGGTAGCATCACTTTCTGTCTGCTAGGCCACCTGACCTGCCTCTATGCTGGTGTTGTTGTTGTTAAGTGCCAATATGGAGATAGAGCACATTCGTGGCCCACACTCTTCCCAATTTTGAACCATGCAGTGTTTCCTTGCTCTGTTCTGATGACTGCTTTCTGGTCCAAGAGTAGGTTTCACATAAGCACGTTCAGGTGTTCTGGGATTCTCATTCTTCTCAGAGTCTGCCACAGTTTGTTGTGATCTAGTCAGTCAAATTCCTTTGCATAGTCCATGAAACACAGATAGACATTCTTCTGGTACTTTCTGCTTTCAGCCAAGATCCATCTGACATTAGCTACAGAAACCCTAGTGCCACATCCTCTTCTACTCTGGCATATAACAACTTTATGTCTCTGAGTGAAGAACTGTTTTACATAGTTTTTAACATTGGATTTTTAGAAATTGGATCATTAGGATTGTCTTCTGAGTTAAGTCTGAGTGTACTCAGACTTCCAATTTTACAGTTATTCAAATATATTAACACTTTATTATACTCAGGAGCTTCTTTTCCTGAATATTCAAATTTATTTGCCAGCTGAGATGTAGATACTCAGTTTATGTCTGTTTCTCTGTGGGCATGTGCTCTACAACTCACTCATTGTTTACTCAATATCTTTCTATATTTCATATTAAATAGTCCAAGTCTTTGAAGAAGCTAGTCTATCAGGTTTAATGAATAGTTTGTTATTGAGATCTACATCCATATATCCAATATGTTTGTTGTTGTTAAGTGTCCTCAAATCCATTACTCCTTATAACAAACATATAAATGATGGATCTGAACCCTGCCTTATAATGTTGCATCACTATCATCTCTTAGCAAGCACTTAGCAAACAAGGTTGTATCGTCTTCATGATGTAGGCTATTTATGAGTCTTCCTCTGATCCTGATGCCACATTCTTCTTCATATTGTATATCTTCTTGAATGAATTGGGCCACATACAGATTACGTAGTTTTGGAAAAGGATGCAGCCCTGATGAACACCCTTGCTGATTTTAAACCATGCCCTGCTCCTTTGCTCTGTTGGTACCACATTCTACTGGCCTAGGTATAGATTTCACATGAAGTGAAATTAAGTGTTCTGGTATTCCCATTCTTCTCAATGTAATCTATAATTTGTTATGATCCATACAGTCAATTTTTTTTCATAGTCAGTAAAACACAAACAAACATTCTTCTGGTATGCTCTACTTTCACCCAAGATCAATCTAACATCAAGAAAGCTGGTCTCTGATGCCTGAGCTCCTTCTAAC
>NW_006399874.1:8319577-8328566 GCF_000299155.1 Elephantulus edwardii
TCATGACAGTTGGAGATAGGATTGAAGGTGTCAATGATTTCACCTTGCTTGGATCAACAATCCATATTGCTTCATTGAAAGGATATATGGAATCTGAAAGTGAACCAGGAGTAGTGGTAATCCTTCACATGTCTTGGTTCCTACTTTGTGGCAGTTTCAGTTCCACTGGTTATTATATTTATTAGAAACTATAAACTCCTTCATTAAGTTAAGTTCACTCTGTTACTAAGCTGGAACAGAGAAAGGATGAAAGAGATATTTTATCTATTCCAGCCCAAGGAATTTGACCCAAATATTGAAGACTTCTGGACTTAACGTATTCTGGAATAGCTCCTTCTACTCTCAATACCTAGTTTTTATCATTATATCCATATGTGCCCTAGCTTGCCTCATTTTATCTAAGTCCCTAGGGAAAATAAAAATTCTTTTTTATTGTTGTTGTTTAGTACCATTTAGTCAGAACTGACCCAAATTTTACCCTCCAGTGGGTTTTTAGAGGCAGTGAATCACACAGGAATAGATTAGAGCAACTGCTAGATTCTAACCATGTGCCTTTGCATTGGCAGTGGAATTCTTTATCACTAAGCCATCATAGTTCCCCTTAGAATATGTTTTGATGTACCATTTATAACAGCTGTCATTCATGAAAAGTTGAGTATAACTTTAGGTATGCATATGTATTCATACAGAACATAAAATGTTTTAATCTTAAATTCATATTCCATTAACACTCAGTATTCTAAATGACTAATCTGTCCATTTCCATGAGTCTCTTTTTTAAAATTTATTATTTTCTCTGCAAGGTAAAGGGTTTATAACAATTCCAGAATAAAAAGCATGGAGACATTTTTCTCTCCTATGACTTTCATCTTGGTACTACTTTCAGAGTCAGGGAAACCTTTTACATGCAGTGAAACACCATGGGTAATGATCCTTACAAATTTCAACCATTCTCTCTAATTAGTGCCTCCCCAGGGAGGAAGCAATGACAGTGGGGGGGGGAAAATTGGCTGCATGTGCATTCTATTGATTAACCCTGTTGCAATAAGAACTGACAACAGGAAAGAAATTTTTATTTTACTAAATTAGTAAATGGAAACCAATCAATTGACCCATATTCTATTCAAAACCAACATAGCCATTATTCTTTATAAATGATTCAGGCTATTTTTACTATTATTGGTATGAATGCAAATTTGTCCAGTATGTTTTAGTGATGAGAGACATAAGGAAAAGTCATGAGTTTTGAGTTCTAGTCCAGTTTCTTCCATGAATTTCAGCCACTGATGCTTTATATACTTTAGAATATTTTGATAGTAAATGACATTTTCAAATATTTTTAAAACACAATGATAGATCAAATATTGAAAGGCACAATTGAAGAATTTGCCTGATAATTTCAGTATTGTTGTTATGTACTGTCAAGTCACCTGTGACTCATAGTGACCCTATGTGCAGCTCTGAAGCCAACCTTATTTTGAGCCAGCCTCACTGACTCAGACACACCTAACCCCTTTACCACAGTTACTGTACCAATCCATCTCACCTGGGGTCTTCCTCTCCTGTGCTGTCCCTCCACCCTTCAAAGCATGATGTCTTTCTCCAATGACCTGTCCCTCCTGGCCACATGCCCAAAGAATATGAGACGGAACTTCAAGATCCTAGAATACAAGGATTATCCAACTGTAGTATTATATAAGGTGAAACTCTCAACCCACAATTCAATTTCTAGAAAAAATAATATTCATTTGAAGAATTAACACTTAAATATAAATCCATAGCAAAGCATTTTAAGGTCAATGGGAAAAAATAACCTTCAATTAAGAAACATTGACTGTTAACTCTGGGAAGACAATAATATTTCTAAGGAAGTAGTAGGACCCAAAGAAGTTTAATTCTTTTCTCTTCCACTTTATTTCTTGAGCTCAATGTTGTTGTTATGTGCCATCACATCACTTGAGACTCATAGGGAACCGATGTACAACTGCTGCAAACCCTGCTCTGTCCTGTGCCATTCTCACTATCTCTGATACACCCACCACGAATACCCCAGTCACTGAATAAATCCACCTCATAGAGGATCTTCTTCTCCTGCACTGTTCCTCCACCCTACCAAGCCTGACATCACTCTCCAAGGATCGGTTCCTTGTTGCAGCATGTCCAAAGTATGTCAGAGAAAATTTGAGAATCCTTGACTCCAAGGAGAAGCCTGGTTTAACCCTCTCTAGACTGAACCTGTTTGTCTTCTTAGCAGGCCATGGTACATTCAGTACTCTTCTCTAACCACAGCTCAAAGGCATCAATTCTCCTTCTATCCTCCCTAGTCATTGTCCAGTCTCTGATGTATAGCAAGTGATTACAAATGCCATGGCTTGTATCAGGCACACCTTAGTCTCCAGAGTGACTCCATTGCTCTTCAGTACCCTGGAGAGGTCTCTAACAGCAGGTTTTCCCATTACATTATGTCTTTTAATTTCCTGGCTGCTGGTGCCAAGATTGTTAACTGCAGAGCCAAGCAAACTGAAGCTGTGAACAATCTCAATCTCTTTACCATCTATCCTGATGCTCCCAATTGGCCCAGGAGTAAGAATTTTTGTCTTCTTGATATTGAGCCTTAATCCATATTGAAGGCTGCAGTCCTTGACCCTTTGCAGCAAACACTTCAGATCCTCCTCAGTTTCAGCAAGCAGGGTTGTGTCATCTGCATAACGCAGATTGTTGATGGATCTTCCACCAATCCTGATGCCACACTTCTGTTCATACAACCCAGCCTCCTGGATAATCTGTTGAGCTCAATACTATTAAAATAATCCTGAACTAAAATATTATCAAGGATGACTTTATGGATGTGTGGCTGTGCATTGATGAAGATTCCCATATTCAAAAGGACCCTGGCTTGGTTTTTTGTACTGTTGTCACTGTTTTGAATCCAATTTACCCCCCTTTTCTCTTGTACTTTAAGTGAAGTTCAGTGAAACAATGAAGCATGAGTATGTGCAGAAAAGACATGCACATACAAAATAATGTGTTCATCACTTCCTGCTACCCCATTTATATGTGGTGTGCACAATTCCCTATAAAAATTCCTGTGAAAAAAATGTGAAGAATTTCATTAAGCTTCAAATTAAGAGAAACATGTTATATTTATGATTACTGGGAAACAGTGACAGCCTGGTGGCATAGTCTGTAGGGAACTGTGCTGATAAACCAGAAAACAAGCTTTTTTGGTGGTTCAAATCCACGAGCAACTCCAACAGAGAAAGATAGGCAATAATTCCAAAGAAAAGTCAACTCTAAGTTGGTTCTCACTGGACACCAATGAAAGTGTAGCTAATAATCTTCATTTATGTGTTTGTCATTTGAATGTCTTCTTTGGTATATTTTTGGTGATATCATATGCAAGTTAAAGTCTCTTATATTTTCATTTAAAACTAATATATTCTAAAGAAGAGTGATAAAATTCAAGGCAATTATTAAAATTTTTATTTTTGTTTTCATAGAATAGCATTAAAAAGAAATTATAAAGAAAAAAATCGTCACAAGTTGTGAGAGACCTCACAGAAGAGAGGAAATAAAATAATAACAAAAACATTTTATGCCTTCCACATCTCTTTTTACTAGTATACTTTTCCTGCAGTAAGAATATCACATTTTCATTTTGGAATGTGCATTACAAATTATGCATCTGACCCTAAATGTCATCCGCCTTTTTCATACTTATAGCTAACTCAGGGCCTATGGTAAAAGTGCTTCTTGGTCTTCATAAATTATTCTCATATGGTTCTCACTCGACTCTGATTCTGATCCATATGTTCAAAATTTCATGAGAATGTCTTTGCTTTTTCCCCCATTCTATCTAAGTGATAGAGTCTTGCACTTTAAATCTAATCTTGTTACATTTCTCATTAAAAAAATACTATTTTCTGTTAATTCAGTAGGAAATCAGGAACTTATGCAAAGAAAATGAAAGCCAGAGCTAGTCTATCTCAGTTTGGGAAATTATTTTTGTTTCAAAAAGAACATTCACTCCAATTCAGTATTATCTGCCGCAGGAAGCATTTATTTATTTCAGTTACATATATCTGATTCTTTTTAAATTTTCAAAGAACTTTTTTCAATAGAATTTTGTGAAACTTTTTTTTATGAGCATTCATGGTAGCTGTCATTGAATTCACAGAACCCATGAAGGGAGTAAAAATGATTATAAAGACAGAAGAAGAATAAAAGACAAAAATGGATGTCAGAAGAACCTCCAAAATTGTACCAGAACATCAAAAATCCAAAATAAAGAAATGCTGAAGTAAAAGAGATGAACAGAAAATTTCAAGGAGCAGCTCAAGAAGATGAATAAATTATTATAACACAATGTGCAGAAAAAGGTGAAGTTGGAGGATGAAGGGGAAGAACTTGTTCAGCATTTATAAACTTGAAAGAACTGAAAAACAAATTCAAATTTTAAGTTGCAATGATGAGAGATGCTGTGGGCAAAATCTTTTTTTTTTCCTTTCTCAAAATCTTAAATGACCCTGTAAGCATCAAAAGAAAATAGAAGGAATATAGAGTAACTGAAACAAAAGGAATTTGTGACACAAAAATGTCAGGAATTATCAGATAAAGTCAATGGTAATGGAGGATGAAGTTCAAGCTGCACTGAAGATACTGGCAAAAATAAGGCCCCAGAAATAGATGAAATACCAATTGATATATGTAAATTTACAGATGCAGCCTTGGCCATGCTCACCAGGATATGTCAAGAAATTTGGAGGATTAGCTGCTTGGTCAACTGACTGAAAGAGATCCATATTTGTTCTGATTTCCCACAATGATGATCCAATAGAATGTGAAAATTATCAGTTAATATTGTATGCATGCACAGACTTGCTGAAGACCATCCCCAAACAGCTAAAATAATACATTGACAGAACTGCCAGAAGTTAGAATAGAGTTTAGAAGAGGCCATGGCACCAAGGAAATAATGGCTGATGTCAAATGGATCCTGCCTAAAAATAGAAAATACCAAAAGAATGTATATTTGTGTTTTATTGACTATGAAGAGACATTTGACATTGAGGATCATTACAAACTATGGCTAACATTGAGAAGCATCAGAATCCCAGAATATTAAATTATGTTTATACAAAACTTCTATCGGGACCAAGAAGGTGTGGTCCACAGAGAATGGGAACACGGCATGGCTCAAAATCAAGAAAGATGTGCATCAGGGTCATATCTTTCTCTACACTTATTCAATCTATACACTGAGCAACATTCAAGAAGCTAGATTTATGAAGAAAATATGGCATCAGGATTAGAGGAAGATGCATCAACAACTATGTTATACAGATGACACAACCTTGCTTGCTCAAAGTGAGAAAGACTTGAAATGCATGTTGCAGAAGATCAAAGACTATAGCTTTCAATATGGATTTCTTCCCAACATCAAGAAGACAAAAATTCTCATCACTGGACCAATAAGCAACTTTATGATAGATGGAGAAAAGATTGAAGTTGTCAAAGATTTAATCTTACTTGGATCCATAATTAACACCTTTGGTACCGGTAATCAGAAGATAAGTAAAAATAATGTATTTGGAAAGTTTGTTGGCAGATACTCTCTAAATTACTGAGGAGCAATGATGTCAGTTTAAAAATGAAGGTGCACCAATGCTATCTTTTTTTCCCCAGAAACTTGTCATGCATCTGAGAACTGGACAATGAATAAGGATGACAAAAGAAAATTTGATGCCTTTGAATTGTAGTGTTGAAGAACAGTGAATAGCCATGGACTGCCAAAAGATCAAATAGATATATCTTAGAAAAAAGTGTAGCCAAAGGGTTCCTTAGAGGCAAGGATCACATAACTTTGTCTCACGTACCTATTAAGGGCTTAGTGTTCAAAATATTTTCCTAACCTTTTAATTTGACTTTGCCATGTGGATAGCAAGGAATCTGAGAATAGGGTGTGTTAGTTTATCCAAAAGGGAATTGATTGGCTAATCTCATCAATTCACAAGGGGATTGACTAATCTTACCATTAAAATGAGTGGATCCAACAGCACAAAAGGAAGAACCTCACCATGAGGCAAGAGCAAGCAAGAGAATGCAACTCATCCTTTAGGATTAAACAGTCATATTAGCTGAAGAGGAGGACCAGACACCCAATGTGACATGGAACTGATGTTGAGATTGCTTCCCCTAATACAATTACAGCTAAAAGTTTTTGCCCAAATCTGTTGGAAAGCTGGAGTACTGGGAATGGAGAATGCATAGAGAACCAATCTTGACAGGGCTTTGAACTTTAAAACTGACTTACAGCAGCAAGACTCAAGGCTGAGGTGCCTGCAAGCACATTTTGAAAGTGGTCCTTATTGCTTTCTGCTGTTGCTGTTGTTGTTGTTATGTGCCATTGAGTCACCTGTGGCTCATAGCAACCCTATGTACAACAGCCCTAAACTCTGCTCTATCCTGTATCAATCTCATTGTCTCTGACACACCTACCCTTGTTACCCCAGTCACTGAATTAATCCATCTCATTGAAGGTCGTCCTTTCCTGCAGTCCTTACACCCTCCCAAGCATGACATCCTTCTCCAAGGACTGGTACCCCCTTGCAACATGGCCAAAGTATGTCAGACGAAGTTTCTGTCTCCAAGGAGCAACCTGGTTTCTCTCTCTCCACGCAGAACTTGTTTTTCCTCTTAGTAGTTGATGATATATTTAATATTCTTCTCCTGCACCACAACTCAAAAGCATCAATTCTCTTTCTATAATCCCTAGGCATTCTGTTACTAACCTAAATTACATCCTTTTGACTTCCCTAATATGGTTCTATATGGTCTGTGAGATATAGCATCAGATTTTGGACCAAGTAAAGCAGTAAAATTTGTGCTGGGTTGAGTAGAAAGAGGTATGGGAATGTGGGAAACATGTATGGCCTGTGGGAATTGGCTTTGTGTTGTTGATGCTGTTCACAGGACAGTTCCCCTTTGTGAAACTGTGAAGGTCAGATATAGTTGTCCCTGTCTAGCCCTGGAGAGATGAGATTGAGATTGTTAACAGTTTCAGTTTGCTTGACTCCACAATCAACATTCTTGGTACCAGCAGCCAGAAAATTAAAAGATTAATTGCTTTGGGAAAGTCTGCTCTCAGAGACCTCTCCAAAGTACTGAAGAGCAATGATGTCAGTCTGGAGACTAATATGTACATGATTTAGGCCATGGTCTTTGCAATTACTTGCTATGCATCAGAAAACTGGACAATGACTAGGGATGATAGAAGGAGAATTAATCCTTTGAGCTGTGAAGCTGGAGAAGAGTATTGAGAATACCATGGACTGCTAGGAAAACAAACAGATTTGCCCTGGAGAGGGTTAAACCGGGTGGCTCCTTGGAGGCAAGGATTCTGAGGCTCCGTCTAACTTACTTTGGACATGTTGCAAGGAGGGACCAGTCCTTGGAGAAGGATGTCATTCTTGGGAGGGTAGGAGAGAGAAGATCCTCAGTGAGATGGATTGACTCAGTTACTGAGGTAATGGGGATAAGTGTGTCAGAGACAAAAATTTGGCTCAGGATAGAGCCGTGTTCAGAGCTGTCATACATAGAGTCATAACAACAACAAGAACAACATTGTGATGTCGTCTGTTGGCCTAGTGGTGAAGATTTTTTTAATTTTCTTCATGTTGAAATGTAATCCATGTAATCTTTGGTCTTTTTCACCAAGTGTTTCAAGTTTACCTCACTTTCAACAAGCAATGTTGTGTCATCTGTATAATGTAGGGTATTGATGAGTCTTATAAAAGAGATTAAGTTTTGCAATAAGACATGGAGGAGGATAGATGCCAAACCGCATGAAGATTATCCATAAGATGAATGATAATAGAGACAAGGACCTTTCTCCACAGCCAAAAGAGAGAAAGAAAATATAAAATCAAACAGCCAAAAACCCTTTGGAGAAGCCTGTTGAATATACCATGTACTGCCAGAATGGTCCTTGAAGGCAAGGATGGTAAAACACATCTCAAATTCTTTGGACCCATTGTTAGAATAGGCTATTCTTTGGAAAGGTGAAGAGACAATAAATGAGAGGAAGACCCTCAACCAAGTAGATTGCCACAGTGACTGGAGCAATGGGCTCAAGTATGTTAGAAATGAAGAGGGTGGTACAGGGTAGGACACGGTTCAGACCTGTAGCTTATGAGGGCACTATCAGTCATATTTAACTCAATAGAACTTAACAACAATGAATTTCAGAGGCTATGGCTTTCTAGCAAAAAATGTGCACATCTTTCATCATAAGTGAGTCAAATGTCCCACCTTTGACCAGTAGCTGCACACTTAACTGTATTACCAGGATTTTGGAACTCATGAAACACTCAAAAATTGAGACTGAAGGTAAGAGAAGTTAAGAATATGTAGATTCTAATCAACACTCAATGAGAAAAAAATCCATATTGTATACCTTATTTATTGCTATGTCATTAATCCCAAATATGGAGGACCAAGTTTTCAAGTTAATTTGTACTATCTCCCAAGATATATACATACACCTATTTTTGTTTACTGAATTTTTCTGATATTACCTTCATTTCTATACTTTGATCCTATTTGGAATAAACCTGAAAAGCTATTGTAACTATTCAGAAAAAAATATAAAACACTACAAAGTATAACTGCTTTTCAGTAGGAAATGTACTAAGGTCATCTTTCATTATTCTATTACTCTAAATCCAATCTCTCTGAATTACATGTACTGAAAGGTACAATAAGAATTACTTTGGGTATGTTGCTGGGGGATGCTGGGCTGCATGGGCCGGGAATCGAACACGGGCCTCCTGCGTGGCAGGCGAGAATTCTACCACTGAATATACTGAGTCACTGTATCAAAAGGAATTGGAAGACAGAAGAATTTCATGAAACAACATATGAGCAAGAGCCTATGGTGATGAAAGAAGAAGTTCAGGCTGCTTTGAAGGATACAGCAAAAAAATAAGGC
>NW_006399874.1:8329536-8330901 GCF_000299155.1 Elephantulus edwardii
TCATACTTGGAAATGTGGAGAGATGGTGGAGGAGAGGAAGACCTTCAAAGAGATGAATAGACACAGTGACTGCAGCAATGGGCTAGAGTGTGTCAGAGATTATGAGATGATACCAGATAGATATGTTGTTTACATGGTTGCTATGAGTCATACTCAACTTGACAGCACCTAGCAACAACATGTAGGCTTGGTGGTAAGGAATTGTGCTACTAACACAAAGGCACTGGGGTCGAATCCAACAGCTACTTCACAAGAGAAAGATTAATAATCTCCTCCCATATAATTATCTCTGAATGCCCACTGGAGTCAGTTCCAAGTCCATGATACATAAAAATAACAATCTGACTCAAAATTAAGGTTTCAATAAAGCTGAGTTACTTCTCCCTTGTTGGTTTTCCAGCTGTGATAGAGGAGTGGGAAGTTGTTGATATTTGGTGTCATGCCTTTAAACCTATCTTCTTTTGATGGAGAAGCATCACTATTATAAAAGAGGAACTAGCGCCCTGAGGTCTTCTTTTCAATCTATCATTTTTTTATGTTATTGATTTCGAGTATTCTACTCATTAGACACAGACAATTTGCTTTTAATTGTCTGGACATGCTTTGGATTATGCAATGGAGTGAGACAAACAGACTAACTATAAACAAATTGGAATCCTGCAAACGGAACTGACATTTAAAACAAAGGGTGAATGAAATCTTGCTTTAAACTCTAAAGGTCTGTTCCCTCCTTGCTTCATATTCAGAAGAGAAAAAGAGAAAGAAGATGAACTTTAATATTATCAGGTCCACTGCAATCTTTTTAAAAAAGATTTCTTTGTATTGTTGACTTCAGAGGTAATTTGTCCTTAAAGCAGAGATAAAGTTAAATAACGTATTTGGGAAACTGCCATTTTAGATTGTGACCTACTGCTTGGCTTTTCATGAGAGCTACACAAAGCCATATGTGGAGGTGTAAATTGAGAGAAGCCCAGTAAATGCTAACTTGCTTTGGGAAGCTCTAATGATATACCTGCTTCTTTTCTAAGAATGCTTTTGTTATCATGAAGAACCCAATATGAAGATGATTACAGTCAATGTCTGTGTGATAAGCAGACATGAATTTTTCTAACTGGCATATAACAGCTGTTGTTGTTGTTGTTATGTGCCGTCGAGTCGTTTGCAACTCATTGCTACCCTATGTACAACAGCCCTAAACCCTGCTCTATTCTGTGCCAATCTCATTGCCTCTGACACACCCATCTCAATTACCCCAGTCACTGAATCAATTCACCTCATAGAGGCTCTTCCCCTCCTGCGCTGTCCCTCCACTCTACCCAGCATGATGTCCCTCTCTAAAGACCTGTCTCTCCCTACAACATGTCC
>NW_006399874.1:8333401-8360918 GCF_000299155.1 Elephantulus edwardii
GATTGGCACAGGACAGAGCGGAGTTTAGGGCTGTTGTACATAGGGTCGCTATGAGTCGCAGGCGACTCGACGGCACATAACAACAACAACAACAACAGTTATTGTCCAACTTTCTGATGTATAACAAGTGATTGCAAAAACCATTGCCTGTATCAGGCGCACCTTATATACTAAAGTATATAACAGCAAATCTTGAAATAAAATTTGGGCACTCTTAAATTAAGGGAAATAATACTTAGTGTTTTTTTTTTCCTTTGGTCCTGTTATTGAGTGATGCAAACATTAACTCAGTCTATATTATTTTGAACCTATCTGTGATTACGCATAGTATTTCCCTACCATTTATAGGACTTTAGAAGGTTCTAACCTTATTTCACAGAAACAGCAGAAGCAGTTCACTCAGATTCTTTCTTTTTATGAGAAAAGTGTTGTTTCCCCTTTAAATGTGAATGTAAAGTTAAGATATAAGTACGTGCATATTGCAGGTGTAAACAGACATAATCTCTGAAGGGAACAAGATGGGGAATAAATTCAAAGATTTGTCTAGATTAAATTCAGATCTGCTTGCAGATTCGAAATGACCCCATACATTGCATTTTGGAATCACCTTGTTTGTGGGCTGTGATTTGGTCCTTCCTCAGAGTGTCTTTTTCCTTTTTGAGTATGCAAGTGACATTTTCCTGTTCATCCAAAGAACAAAGTAAAACCCGATTAGATTTGTTCTCCATCTGGGAGCAGGAAATTAACTTTGAAAATGATTTACATCTCAAGCCTGGGGAGGGACTTTCAGTGCTCTGAGTTCAATAGTTCAATTTGACAGGATCCTTTGCCAGACTCCTAATATTGGTAGGTGCCATTCATTGTCCAGATGTCACGTGACTTACTACTATTCATACAAGGCCTGATAAAGAGTTTTGTTTTAAAGGAAAATAGAGATAAATTGACACAAGTATGTCAGAGATGATAAAAATGGCACAGAATAGTATATGCTTGAGATCTGTTGATAATAGGGTAGCTTTGAGTCGTACTCACTCAGTGGCACTTAACAACAATAATATGGCATTATTTCCCTTTAATGTGGCAATCCCAAAGGCACGTCATTTGAGGTTCCCAGATGCTCTGTGGGAAAAGGATGGTCTATCTCCCCTCGTGCAACTAACTGCCTTTGAAAACCCACTGAAGGGTCAGCTATGGCAAGATTCTGACTACAACGTATACAACAACGACACAATGATCTTCAAGGGCGCTCTGATGGCCTAGTCGTAAGAAGCTTCATCACTGCAATCCCATATGGTTCAAATCCATGGGAGAAGGATGGACAATATCCTCTCCAATGACTTACTGACTCTCAAAACCCAGTGGAGAGTCAGCTATGGGTCTGTTCTGACTTCATGGTAACAATTATTTTTTAAAAATCCCAAATCCAAGAAATTTACAAAACTGAACCATGTGGGATACAGATAAGAGAGGCAGGATACATGACTCTGCACAAAAGTGCTCAACTTGGCCTGGAGGGCATGAGGTGGTAATTATGCTCTTCTGCATTTTCTACTCAGGTGAGCGGGGCAGCAGATGGGGCAGGGCATGCTCCATTCTTTCCTAGCTCAGTTCCTTTGCTCCATTTTTATCCTCACTGCCACTACCAGTGTCTGTCATTTTTAGATGATAACTTTCTAGTCAGCTTTCAGTCCAGACATCATTTGTGTATTATTTCCCATCCCCACACTGGGTACCCCATCAGGGGTAGTAGCAATAGCAGTGGGACTGGTTGTGGGCTCCTAGTTTAAGGGTTTAATATGGTGTTTGCACCATGTCTAAATAATAAACATCCTATCTCACAAAATGCATCCTAGCTACAAAGCAATACCTAACCAAATTCACTGCTGTGGAGTTGATTTTGACACATGACACTCTCCATTGAATTTCTGACGCTATAAATCTTTATAAAAACAGACTGCTTCATCAACTGCTCAGAATACAGTTGATAGATTCAAATTGGCAATCTTTCTGTTAACAGCCAATTATGCCAACACACTATGCTATCAGAGCTCCTACTTGTGCTTTTTACAAAGGATGAAAATGATGTTGCTTTACTTAACTTTCCTTAACCAAAATCAAGTGTCAAGCCAAATTTGGAAACCTTTCAGATGGAAAAATTTGACCCAGTATACATTTTTTTAGCTGTTGTTTTTACATGACATTGAGTCCTTTGTGACACATAGACCCTATGTACAAGAACTCTGAACTCTGCTCTATCTTGAGCCAACTTTATTGTCTCTGACACACATATCCCCATTACCCCAGTCACTGAGTCAATCCATCTCATCTGGGATCTTTCTCTCCTGAGCTATCCCTCCACCCTTCCAAGTATGATGTCCCTCTCCAAGGACTGGTTCCTCCTTGCAGCATGCCCAAAGTATATCAGATGGAGCATCTGAAACCTTGTCTCCAGGGAGCATCCTGGTTTCACCCTCTCCAGGTCAAACCTGTTTGTTATCTTAGCATTCCATGGTATATTCAATACTCTTCTCCAGTACCACAGCTCAAAGACATCTATTATCTTTTTATCATCCCTGGTCATTTTTTAGCTTTCTGATGCATAACAAGTAATTAAGAAGACCATAACTCCAATCAGGTGTACCTTAGTCTCAAGACTGACATATTTGCTTTTCAGTATCCTAGAAAGATCCCTGACAGCAGATTTTCCCAATACAGTTCATCTTTTGATTTCCTAGCTGCTGGTACCAGGAGTGTTGATTGTGGAGCCAAGCAAAATGAAACTGTTATAATCTCTTCACCATCTATCATGATGCTGCCAATCAGCCCAGTGGTAAGAATCTTTGTTTTCTTGATGTTGAACTTCAATCCATCTTGAAGGTTGTAGTCCTTGACCTTCTGCAGCAAATGCCTCAGGTCCTCCTCAGTTTCAACAAGCTAGGTTGTGTCATCTGCATGATGCAGATTGTTGATGAGTATTCCTCCAGTCCTGATTCCACATTCCTCCTCATAGAGCCCATCCTTGTGGATGATCTGCTCTGAATATAGAGTAAAAAGGTATAGATAGGTGCATCCCTGGCATACACTTTTCCTGATTTTGAACCATGTAGTATGCCTTTGCTTTGTTCTTATGACTGCCTCCTGCTGAAAGTATAGGTTTCAAACACTCATATAATCAAGTTTCTGGGATTCTCATTCTTCTCAGAGCTATCCACAGTTTGTTGTGATCCATACAGTCCAATGCCTTTGTATAGTCAGTGAAAAACAGATAGATATTCCTCTGCTTTCAGCTAAGATCCATCTAACATTAGCTACAATATCCCTAGTAACACAGCCTTTTCTAATCCCAACCTGCACTCTGATGACCTAGTGTTAAGAAGATGTGCTGCCGACCCAAAGGCATGCAGTTCAAATCCACCAGTTGCTCGGTGGTAGAAAAATGGGCAATTTCTTCCCAACCTCACTCTGTCATTCATTGCCTCTGAAAACCTTCTGGAGTGATTGAACATTGAGTATTGCATCATAGTAAGAGACCCATAACAGTATCAGAGGAGGGGAAATGCATCCTTAGATCCCTTTGTGCATGGAGGGAAACTCTTCAGCGTGGCTTTCACTCCCTGTGATTTTTCTTATGTTGCAATTATCAAGAACAGGCAGTGAAAGACACAACTATGAAAACTGGCTGGACATAATTAGCATTTATTTTTGTAATCAAATAAAATGTCCATCTTAGTTAATTGGATGTATTTCTGATGATACACATAATAATTGTACCCAAGGCAATGTGTTTGCATAAATCACTTTCTTTTGAGTTTCGTTTGTGTTTTGAATTTTGTGGACAGATGTAAAATTTAAACTTTTCCCTTCTCACTTTATTTGCAAATATTTGCAAATACTCATAATTAACAGTGTTGTTGTTATGTGCCCACTCACAGCTGACCCTCCAGTGGGTTTTCAGAGGCAACAAATTGCTCAAGAGAAGATAACCTATCCTTTCCCTGCATAATTATCTTTAGTAATGACAATATGCTCGGTGAGTAGTAATATTACTGGAATATGTATATGCCATACCTTCATATACAAATACATATACACTAGTATTTGTATGTTGATATTTTTTTCTTATTCTCTAGAAGTAGATTTCCTTAGCTTGAGACCTTTTGTACATTTTGGGAATACAATTTCCAGATATCCTTCCATGCATTCACATCTCAACTACTTTTTCCTTCAAACAAGGAATTTCATTCTGTTTCTTCTCATTGATAAGAGTTTAGACCAAGTGAAGTTGTGACAGCTGCAATTATGATTCCATCCAATAATATCAGATTGCTGTCGTGGTTATGTGCCGTCAAGTCTCCTGTGACTCACAACATCTCTATGTACAACAGCTCTTAAGCCTGCCCTGTCCTGAGAAAGTCTCATGGACTCCTACACACTTACCCCTATTGCTCTAGTTACTGTATCAATTCATCTTATTTGGCGTCTTCCTCTCCCTGTGCTGTTCCTGCACCTTCTCAAGAATGATGCCCTTTTCCAAGGACTGGTTTCTCTTGGCCACATGCCCAAAGTATGTGAGGCCGAGTTTCAAAGTCTTAACTTCTTCAAGAAGCATAGAGTGTAGCTGCATCTCATTTTTGAAAACAGTTTTAGCAATTGTTCATTAATATAAACTTATGTTGTTGTTGTTATGTGCCTTAAAGTTGCTTGTGACTCATGATGACCTTATGTACAAGAGCCCTAAACCCTGTTCTATCCTGTGCCAATGTTACTGTCTCTGACACACCTACCCCCAATGCCCCAGTGACTGAATCAATTCATCTCATTTATGGCCCTCCTCTCCTGCACTGTCCCTCTACCCTCCCAAGCATGACAGCCCTCTCCAAGGACAAGTCCCTCCTTGTAACATGTCGAAAGTATGTCAGATGGAGCTTCATAATCCTTGCCTCGAAGGAGCAGCTTTGTTTCACATTCTCCAGGATGAACTTGTTTGTTCTCCTGGCAGTTCATGGTATATTTCCAGCACCACAGCTCAAAGGCATCAACTCTCTATTATCCTTAGTCATAATCCAGCTCTCTGATGCATAGCAAGCAATTTCAATGACTATGGCCTGGATCAGGCACCCTTTACTCTCCAGACTGACGTTATTGCCCTTCAATACTCTGGAGAGGTCCCTGACAGCCACCATTCTCAAAGCAATTTGTCTCTTGATTTCCTAGCTACTGTTACCAATAGATTGTGGAGCCAAGCAAATGAATACTGTTTACATTCTCAATCTCTTCACCATTAATAATGATGCTGCCAATTGGCTCAGTGATGAGAATCTTTGTTTTGTTTTTTGTTGGGTTGTTGTTTTGGGTTTTGTTGTTTTTTTCTTTCTAATGTTGAGCTTTAATCCACACTGAATGCTGCAGTCCTTGATCTTCTGCAGCAAGTGCTTCAGTTCCTCCTAAGTTTCAGCAAGCAGGGTTGTAACATCTGCATAATGCAGGTTGTTGATGACTCTTCCTGCAATCCTGATGCCACACTTCTCCTCATACAGCCCAGCCTCCCAGATGATCTGTTCTGCATATAGATTGAAAACAGAATATAACTCTGGTGTACACCTTTCCCGATTTTGAACTATGCAGTGTCTCCTTGCTCAGTGCTGACAACTGCTTCCTGGTTCAAGTGTACGTTTGATATAGCACTAATATTCCCATTCTTCTCAGAGTCAACCACAGTTTGTAATTCACACAGTCAAATGCCTTTGCATAGTCATTGAAACATAGACATTCTTCTGGAACCCCTGTTTTCAGCCAAGATCTATGTAACATTAGCTTATAATCAACTGAAGTTTTAGATGTGTTGCTTTATAAAACTGCCCCAGAGAAAAGGATTTAATTGTACGAATTTGTTCATTTGGTGATACATTTTCTTCCATTTGTTCATGTAGTCATTTTAAATAATAGTTACTTAATAACTGTTGTCTACTGGGAACTCAGGAGTGGCATCCACTTCCTAAACAACATGTTTCTGAAAAACCTATGAACTTTGGTAAGTGTCAATAGTTATAGAAAGGCTTTAGGCCTTTTATTCATAGGGACGCTATGAGTTGTGCTTGAGTCGACAGCAATCAACAACAACACTGGGAACTCAGATTTTTAATAACAATATCACTCCAAAGTGAGTTGGTCCTGATTTATGTTGTTCTTAAGTACCGTAGAGTTGGAAACAACCCATAACTGACCCTCCAGAGGGTTTTCAGAGGCAGTTAATCACACGGGGTGAGATTGCCCAACCTTCTCCTGTATAGCACCTGCTGGCCTCAAACCACATGCCTTTGGGATTGCAGTGCAGCTTAATGCCACTAGGCCAGCAGAGGTCCCTTGCTGTAACTGCTCATCTTTTTTTTTTTTAACGCCATTCAAAGATAAATCTGAACTATAAGCTCTTCTGCTATATATTACATGCCTAAGGTTCTGAAATCTAATTATTATTGTTGTTATAGCTGTCGAGTTGCCTGCAACTCATAGTGACCCTACAAAAGCCCTAAACCCTGTTCTATCCTGTGCCAATCTCACTGTCTCCAACATACCTACCCTCATTACCCCAGTCACTGAATCAACTCATCTCATAGAAGGTCTTCCTCTCCTGCACTGTCCCACCACCCTACCAAACATGATGTCCCTCTCCAAGGACTGGTCCCTCCTGGCAACAAGCCCAAAGTATGTCAGATGGAGCTTCAGAATCCTTGCCTCCAAGGAGCCACCCGGTTTCACCCTCTCCAGGATGAACCTGTTTGTTCTCTTAGCAGTCCATGGTGTATTCAACACTTTTCTCCAGGACCTCAGCTCAAAGGCATCAATTCTCCTTCTATCATCCCTTATCATTATCTAGCTCTCTAGATATTGAAAATGTTCTAAAATAAATACTACAAAATTCTATTCACCTGATACTGGTTAGTGCAAATCCCTTATTAGTAAAAATCCCTATTTGGGAAACTATTAATGTGATCCTATATTGAAGCAATAAAATTTTATACCATAAAAAAAAGAATCCTAGCCACAAAGAGAAGCTTAGTTTCACCCTATCAAAGACAGACTTATTTGTTTCCTTGTTGGTTAGCCATCAGAATACAGGGGTCAAAAGTGCTCTCAACCTTTAACTTATTAAATCATCCATTATTCTTAAAATATACCTTTTCTCCAGTTCCTCAGTTCCTCCATACCTAAACCCCACTTTCCATGTTGAAGGTCCAGAAAATTTCTGTAGCTCTTAAAGACATAGTTGAGCCAAGAAAAAAGGCCAAAGATTTCTGAATGCAAGCTTTTTCTGCATTGGAGCATAGACCACGCACCCAGAGGAACTAAGAGTGATGATTGGGTGGTGCCTTTCTCGCAGTGCAGGCAAACTTTGAGGCAGCTGAACCCGGTGCCATTGAGTCTAGTACACTTATAGTCACCCTAGAAACAACAGACCTCAACCCTGCCTGTGTCATCCTCATCGTCGTTGCACACTTGAACCCATTGTTTCAGTCACTGTGTCAATCTATCTTATTGGGGATCTTCCTCTCTTAACTCAACCCTCCATTTCTCCAAGCAAAATGCACCTTCCCAAGGAACAGTATCTCAACATGGTCCAACTATGAAAGACCAAGTTTTGTCATCTTCACTTCCAAAGAGTACTCCTTTTCCATGACATATCTGTTTGTTTTTTTGACAGTCCATGAGCTATTCAGTATTCTTCTCTAGCACTACAACTCAAAGGCATCAGTCTTTTTTCAGTCCTCCTAATTCTTTGACTGGGTCTCTGATGCGTAACAGATACTTTAGAAGACCATGGCCTAAATCAAGTCTTATTCCACAAATCTACATCATTGCTCTTCAGTATTTTAGAGAGGCCCCAGAAAGTGGCCTTGCTCAATCCAATATGTGTCTTGATTTCCAGACTGCTGATACCAAGGGTGCTGATAATTGATCCAAAAAAAAGATTAAATCATGGATAATATCAATCGTTTTGACTTGTATAATGCTGTTGCTACTGGCCCATGGTAAAGAAATTTATTTTCTTGATGTTGAGATGTAATACATACCAAAGGCTGTAGTTTTTTATCATCAGCATCAAGTGTTTCATGTCTTACTCACTTTTAACAAAGCAAGGTTGTACCACCTGCATAATGCAAGTTGTTGATGAGTCTTCCTCCCATCCTGATGTCACATCACTCTTCACAGAACCCAGCTTCATGGATTATTATTGCTCATCCTACAGATTGAATAGGTACGGAGAAAAGACAGAGCCCTCATACACATACTTCCTAATTTTAAACCGTGTAGTGTTTCCTTGCTTCATTCAGACAACAGCTTCTTGATCAAGATATAGATTTCTCATGAGCACAATTAAGTGTGCTTCTCATTCTTTTTATGGATCCACATACTCAAATGTCCTTGCATAGTCAATAAAACACAAATAGACATTCTTCTGATATTACCTGCTTTGAGTTATGATATACCTGATATCAGCAATGATATCTCTGGTACCACAGCCTCTTTTAAGCCCTCCTTGAACTGGCAATAGAATAAGAGAGACTTTGCCAATGAGCAGTAAGCAAGATAAAGCTGATGCTTATTAGCATCCGTTTCCAGGACTTGATGTTAAAAAGGAAGTTGACCAGTATGCTTAACCTGCAGTGACAACCTGAGTCTGCTTGACAAATGGATTAGCGAAGAAAAGTTGCTGGTTTGTGAAGCAGGAAGCCCTGAGGATGCCTGATGTATTGACTTCACTAATAAGAGGCTAAGATTGAATGAAGGGATCAGCTAGTCTGAAACCCAAGAAGAAGTATAGACTTCTAAGTTTGTGACTGATGCCCATTTGACTCTAGCCATGTATCTCTGGTGAGCGTTTACCAAAACCAAAGCAGATGAAGAGAAGATGGTTCATTCTATGAGCTAGTGTTGATTACTGTTACCTAATGATTTGCTCTGGTTTGACTTTTGCTTTATTATTTATTCTGCTAAGAGTAGCAGCAGACTAGTTGTAGTCCCAGATACTTAACATGCTTATGTATAAGTCCATCATTTCTTTCTTACATCAGCATCTCCTCCTTGGTTCAGTTCCCCAGCTCCATTACGTCCCTTGGATTTTATGGTCCACTGGAAAGTCCTCCAGTGACTCACACTTGTCTGGGGAATGACTAACGGGACTGTAGCTATATAAGCCAGTTTTGAAGAAGATGGTGAGCAATGGGCTAGGCTGGATGCAGCCAGATGCTTAGTGCACAGACTTGGGCTAAACCAATAAGTCACACTACCAATCCTGTATTGGTGTCTATACACATCCTTGCAGTGTGGAAAGAGCTCTCTCATTTTGGTTCCACAGCAATTGAAAGGAACCTTGCTTGTTGAAAGTGAGGAGGACTTGAAGCACGTTTTGCAGAAAATAAAAGGAAATGCAGCCTTCTGTATGGATTCCACCTCATTCTTACCTCTGGATCAGTAGTCAATATCATAATGGATGGAGAAGAGATGGAAACTGTCAACAACTTTATCTTACTTGGATCCAAGATTAAGACTGTTGGTATCAGTAGTCAGGAAATAAGGAGACACATTGCACTGGGAAAATCAGCTGTTAGGGACCTCTCCATATTATTGATAACTATGGTGTCAGTTTGAGGACTAAGGTATGTCTGAGTAAGGCCATAGTCTTTCTGATCACTTGCTATGCATTTGAGAGCTAGGAAAAAACCCCAAGGATGACAGATAATAACTGATGCCTTTTGGCTGTGGTGTTGGAGAATAGCACAGAACATCCCATGGACGACAAAAAAGAACAGATTCGTCTAATAGATGCAGCCTCACATAGTTTTGGCATGTTTTTAGGAGGGGCTAGTCCTTGGAGACGGACATGATGCTGGGAAGGGAGAGGGTCAACAGACGAGAGGAAAACCTTCAACCATGTGGATTGACATTGTGACTGCCACAAGGAACTCTAGTGTGTCAGAAACCAAAAGGATGGCACAGGATAGTACAAGATTCAGACCCTTTGTTCATAGGGTCGCTATGAGTTGCACTTGACTCAACAGCACCTAACAATAACAACCATTACAACCTGTTAAGTTGATTCCCTGACCTACAATTTTAAAATGCTGATTTGCAAAAGTAAGCACCTGAAAGTGATATTATTTTGATCCTTGAGTCAGTTGGGTTTTGTAGATACAATAGATATTTATGGAACACTTTCTCTGAACTAGGTGTATGTTAGCCTTGGTTTCATGAATAATTTCAAAGAAATTAATAAAATGCCTAGAAGCCCACAGTTTATGTCTAGACAACTGAACACAAGACAACTTTAATACAAGAAATAAACTGTGGTAGCTCCCAGAAGAGAAATGTGAAGAGTAAGGAGATCTGAAAAGTTTTCCCAAAGGATGTAATGTTTAAAGTAGGCCATTATCATGAATAACTAAGTCATTATAATGATAATAGAAGTTTTGGAACATATCAAGGAGGGAAAACATTCTAAGTATAAAGACCTGTATAAGGAATTTCTCATGAACCTGAGTAGATTTGGTCAATGTACTATTCCAACTATTTTTTAAAATAATCTTCAGAATTTTTTTTTTGTGAGGGAGATGGTTTTATTCACTGAGTATTGTCATAACAGAAACATCACAAATGAGTGGCTTTAAAAAACCAGAAATTTATTTTCTCACAGTTCAAGAGGATTGAAGTTCAATTTCAGGGTATGACATTAGGAAGAAGCCTTTCTTTAAATATTTCAACTTCCTGGTAGGTGCCAGGATGCCTTTGCAAACACACACACACACACACACACACACACACACGCACACACACGCACATATATGACATTTCAGTCTCCTCTATGTGTATCTTTTATGATAGTATTTGTTTTCTTTTCTCCCCCTAGAGCTGTAAATCTTTTTTCATTTTATATACTATTTACAAAGTTCAAATATGTTATCTTTCACACCAGTTCTTCTTGTGTACCGTGACTCGGATTCAACGCACAGTATGAGATTGCCCCTCCTTCTCCAGCAGAGCATGTGGTGGATTTGAACCAATTACCTTCAGGATTGCAGCACAGCTTCTTGGCACTAGGCCAGCAGAGCTCCTTCTATGTGTATCTTTGTGCTTATTCTGCTCTTCTTTGCAACTCAGAAGTAACCAAGTGTAGGACTCTCCTTACTCTGCTATGACCTCATTAACACAACATCTACTACCCAAGATTATATTAATAGGTACAGATGTTAGGACTTCAACAAATTCTGGGGAGACAAGAGTCAACCCATATCCAATATCATATGCTTTGCCTTGGGAAGAAGGCTTGGTAAGGTTAGGAGGAATTGGCAATAGGGAAAAATAGGTACTTTTTCTCAGATTTAGACTGAAGGGATGTTGAGGATGAGTTAAGACAGCCAAAGGTAACAACTTTCCCAGTAAAGGTACAGTGCTTTGGAATGTTATTTTTAGGTGCCATAGAGTTAGCTTGAACTGATAACAGCCTTATGTACAACAGAGCAAAACACTGCTCAGTCCTGGGGTTTCTCACAGTGTTATGTTCGAGCCTATTGCTCAGCCATTATGTCATTGAGGATCTTCTTTTTCACCTGCTCTCTACTCTATCTAGTGTGATATCTTTCTCTGGAGACTAGCTAGCTCCTCCTGATGGATCTAAAGACAAATTTCACCACTCTTATATTGTTTGATAGTTTCCATGTTCCATTGGATCACCTTTTTTGGGAATGAGATCAAATGTGGATTTCTAAATAATCCCCAAAATATACTCCTTTGTACAGAAAATAATTTTTAAGTGCTTCATTGTTGTTACTGTTAGATGTTATCCAGTCAAGTACTACTCATAGTGATTTTATGAAGGAAAGAGCTGAACCCTGTCCTGTCCTGCTGCATCTTCACACTTCCTGACACACTAGAGCTATTGGCAGCAGTCACCGTCAACCCACCTGGTTGAGAATATTCTTCTCCTTCACTGATCCTCCACCATTCCTAGCATCATGTCCTTCGCCAAGGAATAGTACCTCCTAGCAACATGCCGGAATATGTGAGGTGAAGGTTCATCATTCTTACGTCTAAAAAGCCCTACAGCTGCACCCTCCCCAAGATATACTTGTTTGTTCTTTTAGCTCTCCTTGGGAAAGATGTCCAGTTTTTTTCTCCAACACCACAGCTCAAATGCATCAATTATTCTTCTGTCATCCTTATTCATTGTTCAGCTTTCAGATCATAGCAAGTAATTGAAATGATTAAGGAAGGAATCAAATGCACTATAGTCCTCAAACTGACATCATTACTCCTCAATAATTTGGAGAGATCCCTAATTACAGATTTTCCCAGTGCAATGTGCCTCCTTATTTCCTGACTGCTGGTACTAAGGGTGTTAATTGTGGCTCCAAGATGAAGTTGTTGACAGTTTCAGTCTCTTTTCCATGAGTTGTGATGTTGCCTATCAGTCCAGAGGTAAGAATTTTTGTTTTCTTGATGTTGAGATGCAATTCATGCCAAAGGCTGCATTCTTTGATTTTCTGCAACAAGTGCCTCGAGGCTTCTTAACTTTTAGCAAGCAAGGTTGTGTTATTTGCCTGATTCCATGTTTCTCTTCACAGAGTCAAGCTTCTCAAATAATTTTCTCAGCATACAGATTAAATAGGTATGGATAGAGAATACATCCCTGTCACATTCCCTTCTAAACTTTTACATACAATGTTTCCCTGCCTTATTGTCCAGATATAGATTCTACATAAGCACAGTTAAGTGTTCTGGGACTCCCATTCTCCTTAACGTAAGCCACAACTTGTTATGATCCACACAGTCAAATGTCTTTGCATAGTCAATACAGTGTCATCAAATCCATTCCAACTAAGAGTCATTGTATATGAAATAGAATTCTTGTCTGATCCTGTGCCCTATTCACAATCTCTGTTGTGCTCAAGACTACTGTTTCTGTAACTATAACAATCCACTATTAGGGCTGCAGAGGTGCTCTCCCTGCCTCTCCCAGAATAGCCATGGGAATGATCCAACCAGGATCAGCAACTGTGGCTCTATTTTTCTCTGTTAAGGATGCAAAACTGTTCTACTTCTACTTCCCAGGAATAGTAATCTGAGACCCTAGCCCACTTTCCTATTCTGTAAACAACAGCTGTGAACATCCCCTTCCACAATTTCCTTGTTAGACAATATAAATCCTCTCTAACTTTAAGTGGGGGCTGGTTTCTGCTTTAGAGCCAGCCCAGCAGTTTCTCCTCAATAAACTCCCTTTTCTGATCTGAACTGGATTCTGTCCTTCCTCGGCGACCTTACATTCATCTCATTGAGTGTCTTTATTTATGTCATCCATCTATTTTCCCAAGTGTGATATTCCTATCCAGAAACTGACTCTGGCCCATATGCCCAAAATATGTGAGACCAAGTATCATCATTCTTGACCCCAAGGAATACCTCTGATTGCACTTTTAGGGTACATTTATTTGCTATTTCGGAGCTCTATGGTACATTTAGTGTTTTTTGTTGTGGGTTGTCAAGTTGGGCCCGACCACAAACTGACCCTTCAGCAGATTTTAGAGGTGGTAAATCTCATGGGAGAGGTTTGCCCATCCTTCCGCAGAGCAGCTGGTAAAGTTAAACCACGTGCATACAGGATTGCAATGCAGCTTATTGCCTCTAGGCCAATAGGCTCCACCAAAACCACAACTGAAAGACATCAATTCATCTTCAGTCTTCATTATTCGTTGTCTAGCTTCTCATGTTTAAGAGACAATTAAATGTATCACAGTTTGGATCATGACGCACCTTCCTCTTTAAACCAACATCTTTGTACTTTCACTTCAAAGAAAAACTAGATAATAGATTTTCCCAATGCAATATGTATTGTGTGTCCTGACCGCTGCTACCAAGGATCTTAACTGTGAAGTCAAGTAAAATCAAATCCCTGGCAACTTCAATCTTTTCTCCATTTTTTGTCATGTTGACTACTGGTCCAGTTGTGAGGATTTCTGTTTTCTTGATGTGTAATTCATACTGAAGGCTATAGTCTAGAATCTTCATTAGTAAATTAAAGCCTCTTCACATTCAGTGAACAAGATTGTTTCACCTATATAAAGCAGGTTCTCGATGAGTCTTCTTTCTCTGATCTTGGTGCCACATTCCCTTTCATGGCATTCAGTGTCCCTAATTATTTTCTTAGCATATATATTGAATAGGGATTGGTAAAGGAGATAGCCCTGAAACATACATTCTCTGATTTTAAAACATGTGGTTTCCCCTTGGATAGATTGACACAGTGACTATAGCAATAGGCTATGTGTGTTGAAGATAACGGGGATGACACAGGATAATATAGGGTTCATATATACTGTTCATAGTCTTGCTATGAATTGCACTTGACTCAAAGACACCTAAGAATAGCAACAATAATTGAGTGAAAGTTTTACAGCATCTACAACATTAAGATAGACTCTACTTTCATAAAATAGCTCTTCTCCAGTTACATTGAGTATCGTCCAACTTGAAGGGCTCATCTTCCACCACTATCAGAGAACTTCACATAAGAAGAGCAAGAACAGCATGGAGATGGCCATACCTGGTCTCTACTAACTCCACAAAGGTAACTGCCCCCACCAAACGCATCCACCTTACAAAACTAATTGCTATAAGGTCAGACATACTTCCCTATCCTCCTGCACCTACTTCTGCTAGTCCCAGAAGCAATCTTTCTACCCTACAGGGTCTAAAATTCATTGCAACAGCTATGTGGACTTCTCAGAACCATAGTCACAGTTACAGGCTTTAATAAGGGAGTTAACAGACGATTTAACTCAGGTTGGCAGCAGAATAAGATCCCTTAAAGTATAGTAACAAGTACTCTGACCTTTATCTTCATGACTTATATCAGTGTCACAAAGTTTTCTTGTTACTCTTGTTGTGCCATTGACTCAACCACAACTCATAACAATCCTTTGCACAATAGCTCTGAACTGTACTCTATCCTGATCCAATCTCACTGTCTTTGATGCACCTACTTTCATTACTCCAGTTACTATATCAACCTATCTCATCCAGGATCTTCCTTTCCTGTGATGTCCTTCCATTCCTCCAAGCATGATACCCTTCTCTATGGACTGGTTTCTCCTGCAATATGCCCAAAGTGTGTGAGACAGAGCCTCAAAATACTTGCCTCCAAGCAGCAGCTTGGTTTCACCCTTTCTAAGATACATTTCTTAGTTCTCTTGGCAGTTCATGAGATGTTCAATACTCTTCTCTAGCACCATAACTCAAAGGCATAAATTCTTGTTCTGTCATTTTTGGTCATTGTCCAGTTCTCTGATGCATAACAAGAAATTGCAAAGACCATGGACTAGATCAGGCACATCTTAGTCTCCAGACTTGTAAGTGTTCATCAGCACTCTAGAGAGGTACCTGACAACAGATTTTTCTAATGTGATTCCTCATTTGATTTCTTTACTACTGGTGTCAAGAGTGAAGTTCCCTTGGTCCTTCCAATTACAGCAACTTCTCTCAGTCCTCCAACAAGTTCAGATAAAGGCCTCTGGCTCTGTCTCAGAGATTTTGCTGAGGCTGTTGCTGTGTTCCTGTAGGCCCCAGTCTAAGTGTAACAGGAATCTTTCATTCCGAAGGATGCACACTGCTGCTTCTTCCTTGGTCTTGAGATTCCACTTTGTGCTGCTAAATCTGCTCAATTTAATGGCAAGACTAACAAACTCCTTGTGCATAGACTGACACATTCTATTAGTATGATCCTGCCATATGAAGAGATAAAGAAAAAGGGCCTAGGAAATACATTTTAAATAATAGACTCTTAGCTTCTCTTAATAGGATTTTCAGGGGCCCAATATTTCAGAAGTAAATGGCCAATCTTATTTCTTAATTATCTTATTCTTAAAACTCTTTTGAAATTTGTCTATCATGAGTGACCCTGTTGTTTTTGTTATGTGCCATCGAGTCACCTGCGACTCATAGCCACCCTATGTACAACACCCTTAAACCCTCTTCTATCCTGTGTCAATTTTACTGTCTCTGACACACCAACTCTGATTACCCTATTACTGAGTCAATCCATCTCATCAAGGGGCTTCCTCTCCTGTGCTGTCCCTCCACTCTCCCAAGCATGACATCCCTCTTCAAGGACTGGTCTCTCTTTGCAACATGTCCAAAATATGTCAGATGAAGCTTCAGAATCCTGGCCTCCAAGGAGCAGCCTGGTTTAACCCTCTCCAGGACAAATTTATCCATTCTCTTAGCAGTCCATGGTATATTCAATATTCTCTTCCAACAACACATCTCAAAGACATCAATTCTCCTTCTATCCTGCCTAGTCATCGTCCAGCTCTCTGACGCATAGCAAATGATTGCAAAGCCATGTCCTGTATGAGATGCACCTTAGTCTGCAGAGTGACACCATTGCTTGTCAGTAGTTTGGAAAAGGCTATAACAGCAGACTTTCCCATCACAATGTTGTTTGTTGTTGTTGTTGTTATATGCTGTCAAGTCTTTTGTGACTCATAGCAACCCTATGTACAACAGCCCTAAACCTTGCTCTATCCTGTGCCAATCACATTGCCTCTGACATACCCATCCCGATTACCCCCGTCACTGAATCAGTCCACCTCATAGAGGGTCTTCCCCTCCTGCGCTGTCCCTCCACCCTAACAAGTATGATGTCCTTCTTCAGGGACCTATCTCTCCTTACAACATGTCCAAAGTAAGTCAAATGAAGCCCCAGAATTCTTGCCTCCAAGGAGTAGCCTGTTTAACCCTTTCCAGTACAAATCTGTTTGTTTTCCTAGCAGTCCATGGTACCCTCAATACTCTTCTCCAGCACCACAGCTCAAAGGCATCAATTCTCCTTCTATCCTCCCTAGTCATTGTCCAACTTTCTGATTCATAACAAGTGATTGCAATAAGTCTTTTAATATCTTGGCTTCTGGTGCTAAGAGTGTTGATTGTGGAGCCAAACAAACTAAAGCTGTTTACAATCCCAATCTCTTCACCATCCATCATGATACTGCCAATCAGCCCTGTGGTGAGAATCTTTGTCTTTTTGACATTGAGCTTCCATCCATATTGAAGGCTGCAGTCCTTGATCTTCTGCAGCAAGTGCTTCAGGTCCTCCTCAGTTTCAGCAAGCAGTGTTGTGTCATTTGCATAACACTGATTGTTGATGAGTCTTCAACCAATCCTGACCTTTGCACATACTTATGATTAGGTATTATTGTCATGACAGGAGTCCAGAACGAAGGCTGCATACTGGAGTGGTCTTGAGGTGGAGGGATTGTATAACAGTGAAAAAACTTTTACCTTTCAAAGAGAAAAGCTAACTAGGGGAAGGGGTGGGCAGGGAGAAAAATGCAACAGTGAATGAATGGAAGCCCAAAGTCTCTGTAAACTTTCATTAAAATTAATAAAAAAAAAACTGAGGGAACAAATGTTCATTAAAAAAGCAGTGATTGGCTTATCCTTCTCCCTAGGAGTGACCTTGGTATTGAAGTGTCAGTTTTTTAATTAGCAGTTCAATCCCTAACCTACTATGTCATGAAGAATCCTTAAGGAATTATTACATAGCAGTTAAAAAGCAAAAATTCTACCCGTTAATAAGAATAGAGCATACTACAATGTGTTGAGACTGTACCAAGAAGCATTTTAGGAAATAGTGGAGAGAAAAAAGGTCATGAAAACATCTGGATGGTGGTGTTATTACACCCACCGAAGATAAGCAGTAAAGGCATTAGTGACAGCTTAGGCTTTTGAAACTATCTTTCAAAAGAGCTACCCTATGCCTATTTGTGTTTTTGGATATTTATTATTGTCTCAGCATTGTGAATATTATTTACTGGGAAAATTGGCTGGGAAGTTTACATTGTCATCCCATGAACAAAACAAAATCATGCGTGTGAAGACTATAAATTATAAAATAATATCAAAATGATAAACAAATAAAACGTACCATTATAATGACCAAATATTATGACAAAATTAATGCAATGCTAAGCTATGCTAAGCTATGCTATGCTATGCTGTTAAGCAATGGTTTCAAAGGGTAGTCTGCAGGTCCTTAGAAATTTTTGAGACCACGTCAGGAAGCACATAAAAGCACAACTATTTTCATAATAATAACAATATGTTATTTTTACTTTTTCTTCATTCGTTTCAAGTTTATGGTGAAAAAGAAAAATACTTCGTCTTTGGAAAAAGACATCATGTTTGGAAAAGCAGAAAGTTAGCAAATCTCCAAAAAGAAGAGACGGTTGGACACAGTAGCTACAACAATGGACTTGAGCATGATGAGAATGGCGCAAGAGGACATGATTTCAATCTTTTATTCATAGAATACCCATGAGTCACTGCCAACTGAGTGGTGCCTAATAACATGTTACTATTTACATTAATGTTGTGAAACTATAAAAAGTAAAACTAATGGTTCCTTCATCCTCAATCAAGTCAATTACATTGAACTGCACCAATAATCAATGAATTCCTTACCGCCACAAAGTCATTCTATTAAATATAAAATAATATAAATTTTATTGTAATAAATGACAGGTACATACACATTGACAAATATATATTCAAACTTATTAAGTATAGTTTTATTTCTATGTTTCTGCATAGAAACAGCTGTAGAAATGGAGCAGTAAATATTGTTTGAATTAAGCATTGACTTTTGAGTGTGTCTATTTTTATTATTTCGTGCGAGGAAGTCAGTAACATTCAGGAAAATGTGTCATAGAGGCTAAAGTGTTTGCCTTACCTACTGCAGGTCATTGGCTATCTTGAAGAAAATAAGTACTTGCACCTTGCAGTTCTTTTTTAATTGAATTACATCTTTTCTCAAAAGAAAAAAATTGACACACTATGGTTGTTGAAAGGAGCTCTGGTGGTGCAGTAATTAAGTAGTTAAGCACTTAGTGACTAACATATTTGAAAAATTGACAATTCTAATCCACCCTAGGTGACAGGTTTGGTGGCCTGCTCCTATAAATAGCTCATCTAAACCTATTGCTATCCAGTCTGAATCAACTCATAGCTGGCAGTCCAGCAGGATCTGGAGGCAAGAGATTGTCTACCTTTCTCTCTCAGAGCAGGTAGTGGATTCAAACTACCAGAGACATATTGCCTCTAGATTATCAGTGCTACTCCCAACAGACTAGGTCACCAGAGTTCCACAAGATTACAGCCGAGGAAGCTCATTTGTGTGCCATTCTACAACGCGGTATGTTGTTGTTGAGTACCACTGAGTCAGAACTGACTCATAGCTGACCTTCTGGCAGGTTTTCAGAGACAATTTAATCACACAGGAGGAGATAGCCCATCATTCTCCCATGGAGCACCTGGTGATTTTGAATCATTTGCCTTCAGGATTGCAGTGCAGCTTCTTGCCACTAGACCACCAGAGCTCCCTGTGACTGAAGAGGTCTCTGTGCTATGTTACTGTTCTTATTATGTGTTGTTGTTATATGCTGTCAAGTCACCTGAGACTCATAGCCATCCTATGTACAAAAATCTCTGAACTCTGCTCTATCTTGTGCCAACCTTATTGTCTCTGACACACTTATCCAATTAACCCAGTCACTGAGTCAATCCATCTTATGGAGAATCTTCCTCTTTTGAGCTGTCCCTCCACCCTCCCAAGCATGATGTCCCTCTCCAAGGATGGACCCCTCTTTGCAACATGTCCTAATTATGTCAGATGAAGCTTCAGAATCCTTGTCTCCAAGGAGTAGCCTGGTTGTACCCTCCCCAGGAGTAATCTGTGTGTTCTCCTTGCAGTTTGTGGTATTATCAGTACTCTTCTTCTAGGGAGCAAGATAACTGTAGCATGATTATTCAGACTTGCATTTGACAGACAGTTTCTCTGAAAGGAATGAAGTGAGCATGCTACTTCAAAGAAAATAACTGGCAATGTTTCTTGCCAATGAATACGTTTGAGCTTTCAAGTGCAAATTAGAATTTTGAAGATCCTTATTTGTCACTATGAGCTCGACTGCCTCCTAATTCTTACAGACTTCCCAGTGAGATCATGGATGATATTAATTAATGTGATTTATTGATATTAAATTAATGAAAATGTACAGTGATATTGCATAATTTAGTGAAACAATATTTTCAAATGGCCAATGTTTGATGCTACCAACTCATGCATGAGTGAAATATCCATTTAACTCACAAGGTAGACTAATGGATTCGTAAATGTGGTTTCTTAATGGTTAGGTTCAGAGTAGAATCTTAAACTACTACTTGTCATATTTGGATGTAGAGAATCAAAGCAGAACATATATAATGATCTGAAAAGGATTCTGAAAACTCTCCTTAAAGTCCTTATCTCTGTATGGCAAACTTAACTATGTGCATTTCAAGTGAAGTAACATATTCCAAAATAGTAAATACAGAAGCAAATAGAAGAGTGCATCTAGCTCTCTGAACCAAATTTTAGATTTACAAACAGAATGAACTTCATCTTGTTACATTCACAATGTTTTATTTTTAACATGAAATGGGTTATCAATGTTTATTTGTAAATACATAATTCATTTATAATTTCTGTATTCATTTTAAATACAGTAAACACTCACTGATAAAAACACATAAACTAAAGATGTAGTTTTGAGATCTAAGGTATCTCTCACCCTCAAAAAGTATTACATTTTCAATTACTTTTTATGTGTATGGAAGTTGGACAATGAATAGAAGACTGAAAAAGAATTGATGACTTTGAATTGTGGTATTGGTGAGGGATAGTGAGTATATTAAGAAACTTCCTAAAGAAAAAAAAAATGTCTATTTTGGAGGAAATACAGCCAGAGAGTTCCTTAGAAGCAAATATGGTGATTGTTGATCTCACATATTTTGGATAAATTTTTAGAAGGGACCGTTCTCTGGAGAAACACATCATGCTTGGTAACGTGGAATGTCAATAGAAAAGAATACAATTAATAAATAAATTGGCACAGTGGCTACAGTGGGATTAATCACAGCAGAAATTGTGAGAATGACAAGGGACTGTCAGGATTTATGTTGTGGACTTGACTCCAAAAGCATCTTACTGTGGAGTTTGAACTGACTCTATAGTGCTAACAAATACAGCAATGCAGTTCTTCAGGAATTCAATACTTTTAAGGCAGTAAAATTGTTCAGAGCTTCATAATCCTAAGAAAGAGTTAAAATGCATCATCTAACATTTTGCCATCATTTAATACAATTTAAATCTACTTTAATACAATTTATCTACTTGTTAGTTTTGTGTGGTCTTTCTTATGTATTTTGGGTTTACTCTTTAGTTATCTATTTTTACAGCTAGTAAAGAATGTCATTATGTCCTGGAGAAAGTGAAAGCAGAGTGCTCCTTGAAGGCAAAGATGATGAAACTTTGTCTTTGGGTATGCTATTTGGAGGGACCAGTCCTTGGAGAAAGACATCATGCTTGGAAAGGGTCAACATAAGAAAGTAAGATCCTCAACAAGGTGGATCAAGACAGTGACTGTAAAAATGGGCTCAAGTGTGTCAGACATGGTGAAGATGGTACAGGATAGAACAGAGTTTGGACTCATTGTTCATAGTGTCACTGTACATTCCAGTCCTCTTAGGGACACATAACAACAACCATGGCTTTAGTCACTCTCCTTAAAGTGCGCTCTGTTTATCCCAATTTTGTGTTTGGTTTTGTTTTAACTTGAAAATCCCCAAGCCATTGCATTTCTCACTCCTTACATTTCTTCTAACAGTCATGAAGGTGAGAAAAGTCATGTACAATGGTATGCTGGCAAGCATGCTCTCTCTGGGGTGGGAGTGAGCAAAGGACAACCCTGATTTAAGTACTAGCTGATGACTTTAAACTATCAATCTAACATAATTATAAAGAGAGTTGGCACTGATAAAGGAACTCTGGTGGCACAGGGGGTAAATGTTCACCTGCCGGCTGAACGGCCAACAGTCTAAACACATTTGCTGCTTTTTAAAAGGCACAAATACAAATGCACTTGTTAAGACTGGGAACAGACTCATAGCTCACCCTCTGGCACATTTTCAGAGGCTGTGGTTTACAGACGAGATTGTTTATCTTTTTTCTAGGAGGAGTTGGTGGATTTGAACTATTTGCCTTGAGACTGGCAGCATAACACATTATCACTAGATAATCAGAGCTTCAACTTCGGAAATAATATAAGACTGCCCCGTCAGTTCTGCAAGGCTCCTGTAAGTTGAAGTGTCTTCCTTGGCAATGAGTTTTGGGAGCGTGGAACTTCAATAGTTGGAGAGAGTGGTACATAATCAGTGCTCTTGAATGACCACTTTTTCTGATCCTTGATCTCAGAGATGTGTGATAATTTTTAAGAGACTTGGATTCATACTTTTCTATTTAGAACTAGAACGTATCTTTAGCAATGGTGCTGGTATCTCTGTACAAAATTAATGTGTCTGTCTAGTTATCTAACTAGTGGCCAGACATTTAAACTCTCAGTGTGGGGTGGAAGAGACATAATGGTATTCTATGAAGCTACAAAAGAAACCAAATCTTTTTTGCTCTTCAAAAGCCAGATTTGTATATTATAGTTTGCATTTAAAAAAAAATGCTATTTGGATAATGTCATCAGAGAGAACACTGAAGATAGTTTATTTCGTTACCTAGAATGTGGTCTTGGAAGAAGAACCTTCTATATCTTCTTGGAACGTGTTAGAAAAAGAGACTCTCAAAATTCATTCTGTATTTAATAAAATTTGCATTTTACCAGGTACTCAGAGTGATACTTGTGCAGATACTTATTTGAGAGCAGTTTTGAGGTAAATTGACCCTTAATGATCTCAATTTTGCATTATATTGACAAGTAGTTACTAATTTTTTAAAAAAATTTCTATTATTTTAATGAAAATATACGAATTTTTTTCAGACATTCATATGTAATAACTTGTTGTTGGCGTTGTTTGTTGTTACGTGCCATCGAGTCCCTTGCGACTCATAGCGACCCTATGTACAACAGCCCTAAACTCTGCCCTGTCCTGTGCCAATCGCACTGTCTCTGACACTCCCATCCCAATTATCCCAGTCACTGAATCAATCCACCTCATAGAGGGCCTTCACATCCTGCGCCGTCCCTCCACCCTCCCAAGCATGATGTCCTTCTCCAAGGACCAGTCTCTCCTCACAACATGTCCAAAGTATGTTAGATGGAGCCTCAGAATCCTTGCCTCCAAGGAGCCACCCAGTTTAACCCTTTCCAGGAAAAATCTGTTTGTTTTCCTAGCAGTCCATGGTATTTCTTCTCCAGCACCACAGCTCAAAGGCATCAATTGTTGTTCTATCCTCCTTGGTCATTGTCCAACTCTCTGATGCATAACAGGTGATTGCGAAGACCATGGCCTGTATCAGACGCACCTTAGTCTCTAGAGAGACACCATTGCTCTTCAGTACTTTGGAGAGGTCCCTAACAGCAGACTTTTCCATCACAATATGTCTTTTAATTTCCTGGCTGCTGGTGCCAAGACTGTTGACTGTGGAGCCAAGCAAACTAAAGCTGTGTACAATCTCAATCTCTTCACCATCCATCCTGATGTTGCCAATTGGTCCAGTGGTAAGAATTTTTGTCTTCTTGACATTGAGCCTCAATCCATATTGGAGGCTGCAGTCCTTGACCCTCTGCAGCAGGTGCTTCAGGTCCTCTTCAGTTTCAGCAAGCAGGGTTGTTGACAAATCGTCCACCAATCTTGACTCCACATCCTCATAGAGCCCAGCCTCCCGGATAATCTGTTCTGCATATAGGTTGAAAAGGTATGGAGATAGGATGCATCCCTGGCGAACACCCTTCCCAATTTTGAACCATGCAGTTTTTCCTTGCTCTGTTCTGACGACTGCCTCCTGGTCCAAGAACAGGTTTCGCATTAGAACGATCAAGTGTTCTGGGATTCCCATTCTTCTCAGAGTCAGCCATGGTTTGTTATGATCCACACAGTCAAATGCCTTTGCATAGTCAATGAAACACAGATAGACATTCCTCTGGTATTCCCTGCTTTCAGCTAAGATCCATCTAGCATTAGCTACAATATCCCTAGTACCACGACCCCTTCTAAATCCATGTAATAACTACCATTAATTTATCCAATTAACTTATTACAATGTCTAAGCAGACTCTTGTGTATTGCTATCCCCTTTACCCATCTTATCTACCAATTTTTTTTCTCTTTTTTTCCTACCCCCTCTTTAATCCACAAAGTTTGTCCTGTTTTAGATTGTTTATTTCAAAACACATAATATCTGTTTGTTTATTCATTTCATCAAGTAGTTACTGTTATTATATAGTTGTTTCTGCTGTTATGTGCTGTCATATTAGAATAGAATCATAGCTGACTTTCCAGTGCATTTTCAGAGGCTTTGAATTACCCAGGAGTTAGCCCATCTTTCTCCGAGGAGTGTTTGGTGGTTTCAAACTGTTTACCTTTGGGTTAGCAGCAAAACTCCTTACAATTAGGCCACCAGACCTCTCCATTATATAAAACACTCATAAAATTACTTACTCTTCATGATTGTTGTTAGCCACTGTCAGATCACCTTGCTCACAGAGACCCCAACCATTATGTAGCAGAACTACTCCTTAAGATTTTCTTGGCTTATATGAGTTAAGCAAACCTACAGGCTGGCACTTCAAATTTACCTAACACTTACTTTGGAAAATGTCCTGAGAATCAGCTCATGTAAAATTACATACAAGAAAACCCCGACGGTCATTCTATTCAGTTACAGAGTTATGGGCTCCTTATGAGTTGGAATTGACTTGATTGTATCCAATAGCAATCTTTATGGAAACAACTTGCATGTTATTTTGTATTGACATTTGTTTGGCCAAGCTACTGGGTGGATTTGAACTACCAACCTACTGATTGATTAACAGTTGACAGCAAATCACTTTCATCTTCCAAGGGTTCTCCCTTTCAGAATGTTAGCCAAAATATCTCATCCGCCCTGTTTTCTAGCTTGTAATCAATATTATTTTCCCTAGTTAATTAAAGTTAAACATCTGCTCAAATACTGGAATTTTTTCCTATGCAGTTCTATAATCTACTTTTAAACATAGATATTCTATTCTTTTTTGAAGCATCAAATTCATCACTTCAGTTTCTATTAGATTTTTGTCTCCTTGAAAATATTGGTGCATAAATTCTTGGCTCTCTGGAATGAACAGTTGAAGTTGATACATATTTTTTTTCTTCTCTGTTGATTTGGAGATTCATTTTTATGCCTCACTAAATTAGTAGTGTTAAAATGCTATGTCTCTGAATTCTGTGAATCATTCTCAGCCCGTTGGCTATAAAGGCTAACATAATTTACTGTCATATAATTCAAGAGCTTGACAGAGAAATTGGACATTTTGGAGAAAGAAGAATACATATGAAATGTATTAACAAATTTATAGGAGTTTAAACAAGTGCTTCTAAAGCCGTTGATCTCCCTTTGACTTCATGTTAGAATTGCTTTGGGAGTTTTTAAGAAATCCTAGCACCCGTATTCCTCTCTAGCGACTCTGGCTAAATTATTCCAAGGTTCGTTTGAAGCACATGTATTTAAAACTCAGAAACAACTCTGTACAGAATGGCAAAGTCAAGAACAAGCTTCGGCTGGCCAAGTTCCTGCTAGTAGAGGTCTCTTTCTTTACACTCACTAAGTGCTGTTGAGTCAGATTGACTCAAAGCTGACCCTCCAGCAGATTTTCTGAGATTGTAAAGTCCATGCGAGGTGATTGTCCATCTTTCCACTAGTGAACCACTTGTGGATTCAAATCACCCAAAAGGCACTTTGGGATAATAGCACAACTTTCTGAGTATTATGCCTTAGGGAGTACTAGGGCCACAGGGAGTTCTGATGGCATACATAATTCCTAGTGAGTTGTGTTACTAATCCAAATAACACACCAATTTGGAATTAACAGCCTGAGATTAACAGCATCAGAAACAGAAGGGCGGGTCAGTTATGACTGCAAAGAGAGGACAATTGAAAGACAAAAAGACAGAGACAATGCCCACTACCATAAAGTAGTTTCCACTTATAGTTACTCTGGTTTCCAAAGTGTGAATACTTCAAGTTCTTCTTTTTTAGTAAGATATTTGATACATTGAGTACAATACCATCTCTTTTGGTACTCCTAACTCACTGAATGCCATCAAGTCAGAACTGGTTCTAATGG
This sequence comes from Elephantulus edwardii, assembly GCF_000299155.1. NCBI lineage: Eukaryota > Metazoa > Chordata > Mammalia > Macroscelidea > Macroscelididae > Elephantulus > Elephantulus edwardii. Next base: position 8,359,597 of record NW_006399874.1, read on the forward strand.
ATGTTCCAGTGGGTTTTTAATTGTTATAAATTGCACTGGAGGAGATGGTGCATCTTTTTCTCAAGGAGCAGCTGGTCCGTTTGAACTGTGTCCCGGTGGGTTGACCGTGCAACTTCAAACCACTAGGCCATCAGAGCTCCCTCTTTGGCTACTGCTTGCTGTGCATGGTCAAGTTGGACCTGACTCTTAAGTGACAATCCAGTGGGTTTTCAGTAGCAGCAAATCTTTCAAGAGGAGATTGTCCATCCTTCTCTCAGCAGAGCAGCTGATGGATTAGCACCACATGCCTTTGGGATTGCACAGGTTCTTAGGACTAGGCCGTTAGAGTACCCTTCTTTGGCTAATGTTGTTGTTAGGTGCTCTCAAGTCAGTCATGACTCACAGCGACCTATACACAATAGCTCTAAACTTTGCTCTATCCTGGACCAGTCTCACTGTCTCTGACACACCTAGCCTCATTACCCCAGTTATTGTATCAATCCATTTCATTTGGGGTCTTCCTTTCCTGCACTGTCCCTTCAACCTTGCAAACATGATATCCGTCTCCAAGGACTAGTCCTCCTGACAACATATCCGAAATACATTAAATAGAGCCTCAGACTCCTTGCTTTCAAGGAATAGCTTGGCTTTACCCTCTCCAGGACAGACCTCTTAGTTCTCTTGGTAGTCCTTGGTATGTTCAATACTCTTCTCTAGCACTGCAACTCAAAGGAATCAATTATCAAGCTCTCTGATGTGTAAGAGGTAATTGCAAAGACCATGGCCTTGTGCACCTTAGTCTCTAGATTTATATGGTTGCTCTTCAGCACTTTGAAGAGATACCAGATAGTAGATTTTCCTAATGCCATTTATCTTTTGAATTCCTCTCTACTGGTGCCAAGAGTGTTGATGGTGGTACCAATTAAGCTGTAATTGTTAACAATCTCAATCTCTTCTCCATCTATCCTGATACTTCTCATTGGCCCAGTGGTGATGGTCTTTATCTTTATATTATTGAGCTTCATTTCATATTGTAGACTATAGTCCTTGACCTTCTTCAGCAACAACTTCAGGCCCTCCTTAGTTTCAGCAAGCAAGTTTATGTCATCTTCATACTTGTTATCAATTTAATCTTTGTGAAAACACTAAAACGACTAAACAAAATGATTGAAGTTATACCATGAAGTTAATTGTATAAAGTTTAATGAATAACTAAATTAGATTTTTGTTTATCAGACTAACGAAAATGTATGGATAAATGTGCATGGCAATTTCCTTAAATTTGTTCTTCACGAAAAGATAGAATTCAAATCTATAATCTCAGATGAGTATACTGATATAAG
>NW_006399874.1:8362748-8367073 GCF_000299155.1 Elephantulus edwardii
ATCAGGCTGCTCCTTGGAGATAAAATTTCTGATGCTTTGTCTGACATACTTTAGACATTTTACAAGGTGGGACCAGTGCTTGGAGAGGGACGTCATGCTTGGGAGTGTGGAAGGACAGCTCAGAAGAGGAAGACACTTGATGAGATGTATTGATATGGTGACTGGGATAATGGGTGTAGGTGTGTCAGAGACAATAAGGTTAGCACAGTATAGAGCAGAATTTAGGGCTGTTGTACCTAAGGTCGCTATGAGTTGCAGGTGACTTGACAGCATATAACAACAACAATGAGTAATACTCAAAACAACAGCACCTAACAACAAGTGCTTGGAGAAGAGATTCCTACCTACTATTCTGCCCCAGATGGTACAATTTAGGTGTATAAGCACCAATGGAATATTTTGTTTTGCTTTTGTAAAATGTCATTTTCTCTTTCTCTCTTCCTTCACAGAAACTCATGTCCACTGGCCAGTAATTCTGATCATAGTCTATAAAATCTAATCAGCAACTTCCTTAGGTTAAACTACAAAGAATAGATGAAACTTTTTCAAGCAAATGCTCTGTATCATTGCATATTGGAAAGTACAAACACTGAAAAAGAAGGATAGCAGATAATTCTCAACATACCACTACCATACATCACTACTGTCTAACACAATATGTCAGAATGCCATAAATACTGTCTATGAATATGGATAGGGGTGTGTGTGTGTGTGTGTGTGTGTGTGTGTGTGTGTGTGTAAATTAGAAATTTATACTAAGAGACAAAGCAAAGGCAAAAGAGGGGGGAAATTAAATAAAAGTGATATATATATTACCTATGAACTGAAATAGAATCTGTTCTTGGGTTGTAAGTATCTGACTTGCAGGCAATTCTACTTGCCCTTTAATAGTATGCAAATTAGCTCTCACTTTGAAAGGATTAAACCAACCTTTACCTGCAATAAATTCTTCACTTACAATCATCCTCCTTCACTAAGAATGCAGCTTTTAAACCTTTTCAAAGGCTGCATGCCTGGTTTGGTTGGATTGTTGGGTTTTTTGTTTGTTTGTTTGTTTTCTTACCCTTATAAAGTAAGGCTTTAGAGAGTAAAAAAAAAGTGCACCATGACTAAGGATGACAAAAGAAGAATAGATGCCTTCAAATTGTGGTGCTGGAGAAGAATCTTGAACATATCATGGACTGCCAAGAAAACAAAGAGGTCTGTCTTGGAGAGGTTGAAGCCAAGTCTCTCCTTGGAGGCTAGGATTTTGAAGCTCCACTTCACTTTCTTTGGGTGTGTGGCCAGGAGAGATCGGTCCTTGAAAAAGAACATCTTGCTCTGAAGGTTGGACAGACAGTATAGGAGAGGGAGACTCCAGATGAGATGGATTGATACAGCGACTGGGGGATAGGGGTTAGTGTTTTGGAATTAATGAGACTGTCTCAGGACAGGGAAGGGTTCAGAGCTGCTGTAAATAAAGTTGTTATGCATTGCAGGTGACTCAACCAATAACATTCTATGACAGGTTTGGAAGCAGTACTGGAAGTAGGCATCCACTTGCTAAACAGTTTGCCTCCGGAAACTCTATGAACTTTGACAAATGTCTATAGTTGTAGAGGGCTTCAGGCCTTTTGTCCATAGGGTCACTATGATTCATGTTCAACTCAAAAACTATCAACAACAACAAAGTAAGGCTAAGTAAGGACACAGACACCTGATACAACTATTAATTCTTAGAAGACATTCACCTACTACACTGCCATGGTGGTCAAGACAGCATGGTACTGGTACAATGACAGACACATAGATCAATGGGATAGAATTGAGAATCCAGAAATCAGCCCATCTACCTAAGGTCACCTGACTTTTTACAAGGAGATTAAGTCAGTCAAGTAGGGAAATGACAGCCTTTTTAACAAATAGTGCTGGCAAAATTGGAAAACTATCTGCAGAAAACTCATGCAAGATCCATACCTTACTCCACACAAAACCAAAAACAAAACAACCAGTTCAAAGTGGATCATGGACCGAGGACTAAAACCAAGAATTAAAGAAAAGCTTGGAAGACATCTAGAAGTCCTAATTCACAACATAAACTGTCTTTCAGGCATCCTGGAAATCTACAAACAGGAAAGAATAAAATAGATGAGTGGGACCTTCTAAGAATTAAAAAAGGGGACTTAGAGATTAGGAAAAAAATATTTGGTAATGACATGTCAGATAAGGGACTTATATCTAGAATTTATAAAATACTCAAGCACCACAACAAGATAAAAGTAACTAACCCAATTGAAAAATGGGCACAGGACATGAAAAGATACTTCACCAAAGAAGACATTCATATAGCCAACAAACACATGAAGAAATGTTCAAATCCCTAGCTCTAAGAGAGGCGCAAATCAAAATAACTACGAGGTATCATCTCAGCCCAATAAGAATAGCAAAATATAACAGAACAGCAAACATCAAAAGCTGGCAAGGCTGTGGAGAAACTAGAACCCTTATTCACTGTTGGTGGGAGTAAAATCATTCAACCACTATGGAAGGCTGTATAGTTCTTTCTCCAAAAGTGGCAAATAGAAATACTATTTGATCCAGCAATTCCCCTACTAGGAATATACCCCGAAGAGACCCACTTAAGCAGATATGCACATCGTGTTTATGGTGGCTTTGTTTGCAATAGAAAACAGCTGGAAACAACCCACGTGCCCATTAATAAATGAATGGATAGAGAAACTCTGGTATATTCATGCAATGGAATACTGTGCAGCGTTGAAAAACAAGAAACTCATTAAACATTATGCAAAATGGATGACCCTGGAGGACAGTATGCTGAGTTAAATATCTCAGTCACAAAAGGACAAATATTGTATAGGGCCACTGTTGTAAAATGGGACTAACATCAGAATTGAAGGAAGACAGAAAAGGAGGGGAGGAATGATGTATATTGCATTGAAATAGATGAGGGAGAGAACTGTTTAAAAGGGATATATGAATGGGTATTCTTGTTATTACAGAACTCCAGAATGAAGGCTGCACAGTGGAGTGGACTTGGGGGGAGTGATTGCAGAGCAATGAGAGTTTTTCTTTTACTCATCAAGGAGACGAGTGATGGGGGGGGGGCATGAAGAAAAGTACAACAGTGAATAACTGGAAACCCTGAGTCTCTCTAAACGTTAATTTAAATGAATAAAAAAAAGACACATTTAGGAGTAGGTTTTCTGTGTATTACAGGAATAGCTTGTAATTCTTTCCCTTCTTTGACTTGAAAAATACCATGTCACATTTGATAAAGAAACAAAGTCTCTAAAGTATTAAGGACAAAGTTTCAGAGGTCTGTTAGAGAAACTGAAAACATTTACCCTCACATACTCAGAAACCACCAAGAAGTTGAACTGATAATATAGTTTCTGTGCGTCACTTCTTATATATCAGAGTTGGGTCCCCACTGAAGAACATAAAGATTGAGCCAGTCATAACCAACAGGAGGAATTTTCACCTCAAATTTCCAGAAGGTAGTTTACTAAACCTTTCATTTAGTGCAGTGCCCATGAAGTTTTTGTTGAGTGTCCATTTTCAGCCACACCTGAGACATTAAGAACTGAAAGAATGCTTTTAAGTTCATTTTCTTCCTCCACCTTTTTTCAAATAGAAATACACTTGAGAGAGGAATAAATATTATTTTTGTCTTTTGTTCTTCATTCGTATGTTAGGCCTACAGCAAAGTCTGGGCATCTAAAAAAGAATAAATTTAATAAAAAGTTCTAAAAATTCAAACTCAATACAAATTTGGGAGATTTATCACTCTGTGGAATGAAACACACAGTAAAAAGGGTGTGGCATTAATAGTTAAAAAGACAATTTCAAGTTATATCCTGAATTACAATTTTGTGAGTAATAGATGTTATCCATACACATTTAAGGACTACCTTTAAATAACACCATTACCCAAATATACACACCAGATAGCTAAAGACAAAGAGGAAGAAATTGAAGATTTTTATAAAATGGTGCAGTTCAGAATTGATTGAATATGCAATCAAGATGCAGTAATGACAATCATAATTCAAGAGTTTGAAATAATTAAGAAGGAAAGAGTTGACATAATGAGGATGGTGACATAAATGAGGCAGGAAATAGAAGAATTGAATTTTATACATTCAATGATTTATTCATTGCAAATATCTTTTTTAAAAAAATGAGAACCACAAATGACAATTTTGCACAAGGACCACACCAAAGGGATTGCAAAGGAATCAGATTAACAGATTCTCTGGAAGGAACTGTTGGAGAAGCTCAATACTGTGGAACAGACCATCAGTCACTTATGTGCAAGTTCAAAC
>NW_006399874.1:8367633-8368423 GCF_000299155.1 Elephantulus edwardii
GCAGACCCCAATAAAATTGAGCTGATTGATTCTGATCCTTTCCAGGAGTGAGGTATCTCTGTCATGCTTACTTCCATCAGGGTGTCGCTGTAGGTTCCTGGCAAACAGACAGCGACACTAGACCAAATGAGAAGACCAAGCAAAGGGAAAACATGCAGAATAAAAGAACTAAACAAAAGGCTTTAAAGGGCAGCTCAAGAAGACAAAGTAAAATATTATAATGAAATGTGCAGAAACTTATAATTGAAAAATAAAATAGGAAGACTTCACTTAGCATTTCTCAAGCTGAAATAAGTGTAAAACAAGCACAAGCCTTGAATGTTCAATGCTAAGTGTTGTTATGGGCAAAATTTTGAGTGATTCAAGAAACATCAAAACAATATGCAGGAAATGCCCAGAACACCAAAGAGAATTGCCTAATACTGAAATATATGAGGAAGTATCATATGATCAAGAGCCAATGGTAATAAAGGATGACATTCAAGCTACATTGAAGTCACTGACAAAGAATAAGTTCCCAGAAATTAAAAGAATGGCAATTGACATGTTTTAAATGAAAGATGCAGCCCTAGACATGCTCACCAGTCAATGTCAGAAAATTTGGAGGAGAGCTGCTTTCCAAACAACTGGGGTGGGGGTGTGTGGCGGGAAATCCCTATTTATTCCTCGTCCTAAGAAAAATGATCTAACAGAATGTAGAAATTATCAAACAGTAGAAAAGCACATCAGCAGAGAATTGCCAGAAATCCAGGCTGGGTTTAGAAGGGGTCGTGGTACTAGGGATATTATT
>NW_006399874.1:8369228-8378318 GCF_000299155.1 Elephantulus edwardii
AATCTTTTGCAGATATTTTTCCAATTTTGCCAACACCATTTGTTAAAAAGGCTGTCGTTTCCCCACTTCACTGATTTCATCTCCTTTTCAAAAATCAGTTGACCGTAGATACATGGGTTGATCTCTGGATTCTCAATTCTTGTTTATTTGTATTTTATTGACCATGCAAAGACACTTGACTGTGAGTATTATAACAAATTATGGCTAACACTGAGAAAAAAGGAAATTCCAGAGCACTTAATTGTGCTCATGCGAAACCTATAGATTTTAGACCAAGAGAACATTGTACCAAAAGAAGAAAAGAATATTGTCCAAACAGCAAAAGAACCCTACATGGCTTTAAATGAAGAAAGGTCTTATAATATGTTTGACATTTGTAAATAAACTAGTAGAAAATTAAAAAAAATATTAAGAAAGGTTTGCATCAGAGTTTTATCTTTTCTCCATACTTATGTAATCTGTGTGTGCTGAGCAAATTATTTAAGAAACTAGTCTCCATGAAGAAGAATGTGGCATCAGATTTGGAGTAAGACTCATTAATAACCTTGATTATACAATGAGACAACTTTCCTTGCTGAAAGTGAAGATAACTTGAAGAGTTTGCTGCAGAATATGGAAGACCACAGCCTACCATATGGATTGCATCTCATTGTCAAAAGAACATATTTCCTCACTAAAAAAACAATAGTCAGCATTATGATAGATAGAGAAAATATTTTAACCATCAAATTCATATCACTTGAATCTATATTTAATACATTTGGTACCTGTACTCAGGATATCAGGAGACGTTTTGTACTGGAGAGTTCTGAAGTTAGGGACCTCTTCAAATTATTGAGGGACAATGATGTCTGTTTGAGGACAAAGGTGCCTCTGATTCAAACCAGGGTCTTTATAATCACTTGTTTTGTTGCTGAAAGCTCGACAGTTACTAAGGCTCACAGAAAAAAAGTTAATGCCTTTGAAAAGTGGTACTGGGAGAAGAGGAATGAATATCTCACAGACTGCTAAAAGAACAAATAGATATGTCTTAGGGAAAGTAGAGCTAGAATGTTCTTTAGAGGCAAAGATAATAAAGCTTTGTCTCACATACTTTGGGCATATTGCTAGGAGAGGTTATTTCTCTCTCTCTCTCTTTTTTTAATTTCCATTCATTTCTTGCTGCACTTCTCTCCTCACCCATCCTTTCTCCCTGCCCCCCCCAGTTCACTCCTCTCTTTCAAAAGTAAAAGAAACACTCCTTCCCTGCTGCACCCCTCCCACTGCCCCAAGTACATTCCACTATGCTATTTCTTGAAGAGGAGCATAATGCTTGGAAAGTCGGAGGAATGGTGAAGAAGAGAAAGACCCTCAACTAGATGGACTGACACAGTGTGTCAGTGATTGTGAGAATGGCAAATATAAAACAGAGTTTAGATCTATTCTTCTTCTGGGCACTATGCATAATACTCAACTTGATGGCACACAGCTAATGAGAATGATGGTTTTCATTCAGAGTAATAGTTTACAATTTCTATTAAAGATTGGTACTTCCTGATATTTTTCAGTGTTAATCAATTCTTTCTGGTAAAGTGACTGTATTCCCTTCATCTTCTGGTAATTTCTGGATCATTCAATATATTACCCATAACATCTTTCTATATTGCAACACAAGGCTTAATTCACCCCACCCCACCCCCAGTTCTTTCATCTTGATAAATGCAGAGCAAGTTCTTCTTTTTTTTTATTCTCCAATAACAACTCTGCACATTTCATTATATTTCTTTATTTTGTCCTTCTGAGCTGCCCTTTGAAATCATCTATTCAGCTATTTCACTTCAACATATTTTTCTTTAGTTTTGGCTTCTCAATGCTCCAGTGCAATCTTTAGATTCTCTCTGACATTCATTATTTTTATTTTTTATTTTTAATGACCTTTTTGCTTTCTTTGTGGATGATATCCCTAATATCCCACAACGCATGTGTTCTTCTATCATTGGTGTTCAATGCCTCAAACTTATTCTTAAGAGTCCAGAATAAGACATATGTAGAAAAGTGGACTGGGGTGGGGGACTGTATAACAATGAAAGAATTTTTTTTTCCAAAGAAAAAAGCATACTGGACGTAGGAAGGACAGAGAGGAAAATGTGCAACAATGAATGAATGGAAATCCAAGTTCTCTATAAACTTTCATAAAATTTTCAATTAAAAAAAAGATGTTCCTGAAATTCAGATGGAATTGATTAAAGATCATATCTTGGTTCCTGTGGACTTATTTTCATTTACTTCAGCCTCAATTTGAACTTACATATAAGCAAAAGATGATCTGACCCACAGTCTGCCCCTGGCCTAGTTTTGCCTGCTAATATTGAGCGTCTCCAACGATTACTTTCACAAATATAGTCAATCTGATTCCTATGCAGCCCATCAGGTAAAATCCATATGTAAAGTCATCTTTTGTGTCTTTTAGAAAAAGTATTTGCAGTGAATAAGTCATTGTAAATACAAAATTCAATCATTCTATTTCCAGCTTCATTTCTATTACCAAGCCCATATTTTCCAGTTACTCTCTCTTCCTTACTTTTTTCAACTTTTTCATTCCAGTCACAAATTATTATTAACACATCCTGATTGCATGTCAATTTTAGACTGCAAAATTTGGTAAACGTTCTCAATTTCTTCCTCTTTGGCTCTATATGTAGGGGTATACATTTTAATAATAGTCATGTTAATGGGTCTTCCTTGTATGTGTATGGATATTAACTTATAACTCACAATATTTTATTTCAGGATAGAACTTGAAATTGACTTTTTGACTATGAATGCAACACCATTCTTTCTCTGTTTTTCATTCCCTACATAGTATACCATATGCTTATCTGATTCAAAGTGACCATAGCTGGCCCTTCATATCTCACTAATGCCTACTATGTGCTCTTTCAAAGCAAGAATGAGGAGACTTCACCTCACATACTTTGGACAATACTAGGAGGTGCTATTTCTTGGAGAGGGACATGATGTTAGGAAGGGTGGAGGGTCAGCGAAGGAGAGGAATTCCCTCAACCACGTGGTTGCAGCAATGGGCTCTTGTGTATCACAAAGTGTGAGGATAGCATAGGACAGGACAAGGTTAAGATATTTTGTTCATAGCCTCATTATGAGTCATATAAGACTCGAGGGAACCTAACAACAACAACAACATTAGAGATTATTGGTCCATCCAGAGGTGTACTCATAAGTAAGTCTTATATACTTCCTTAAATCCTAAGCTCCAGGTAAAAACTCACTCTAAAAATACAAAACAAACCAAAAATACCTCCAATTATTTCATGACCAGTGATTACTGACTGTTTTAACCAACTATAAAGATACCTTGGGATTCTTGATCACAAGTTGATATTGTTAGTTACTGTCAGGGATCTCCATTGTTGACCTTAAAAAGTTAACAATGAAACATTTCTTATTTCCATGCCAACCTCTTTAGTTTCTCAGGTGACATAACCTGTAGGAAGTTGCCCTGCTAACCTAAAGGGTGTGTCTCTCTCATGCAAATCTGTTAACAGATCCATAGGGGAAAGATTGGTGGACTCCTGTGTGATTCAACCTTCAGAAAGTTGACATAGGATAACTTATGAGTAGATTCTGACTTAAGATCAATGAATGAGTTTTGAAATGTTACAGCCATCTCATTATATACGTTTGCATACAAGTTCTCTTCTCATGATATGTTTGCTATCCTAATGATATTCTATAGTTTCCACACTCTGTTGGGTCACCCTTCTTTGGGATGGGAACAAATATAGATATTTTCCAGTTAGTTGGCCAAGTGGTTGTTCTCCAGATTTCTTGGCACAACTTTGTGAGCACATCCAGGGCAATATCTGTTAGCTGAAATATGGCAATTGGTATATCATATATTCCTGGAGCCTTATTTTTTGCTATTTCCTTCAAAGCAGCCTGAACTTCTTCCTTCATCCCCATAGGCTCTTGCTCATATGTTATTTCATTAAATTCTTCTGTGTCTCCCAGTTCCTTTCGATACAGTGACTCAGTGTATTCTTTCCATCTTCTTGTAATACTTCCTGGATCATTTAATATTCTGTCTAAAGCATCCTTGTTTATAGCAACTTGAGGTCTGATTTTGTTCTTCAGCTCTTTGAGCTTAAGAAATGCTGAGCAAGTTCGGTCCTTTTGATTTTCTGACTCCAACTCCTTGCATATTTCATTGTAATATTTTACTTCGTCATCCCATCCCATGCTACCTTTTGAAATCTTCTATTCAGCTCATGAGTATCTCGAATTCTTCCTTCTGTTTTGGCTTCTCTGCGCTCCAGTGCAATCTTCAGAGTTTCTTCTGACATCCATTTTGGTCTTTTCTTCCTCTTGTGTCTTTGCAATGACAGTCTGCACTCTTCCTGGATGATACCCTTGATATCCTCCCACTACTCATCTGGTCTTCACTCATTAGTGTTCAAGGCCTCAAACCTGTTCCTGAGATGATTCTGAAATTCAGGGATAGACTCAAAGTCATATTTTGGTTCCCATGGATTCGGTTTAATTTTCCTCAACTTCAGTTTTGAACTTGCATATGAGTAGTTGGTGATCCACAATCAGCTCCTGGCCTAGTTTTCACAGCTGATATTGAGCTTCTCCAGCGGTTTTTTCTGCAGATGTAATCAATCTGATTCCTATACATACCATCAGGTGAAATCCATGTATATAACCTGCACTTCTGTCTCTTAGAAAATGTATTTGCAATGAATAAGTCATTGATTTGTCATTGTGCAAAATTCAGTCATTCTCTCTCTCGCTCCATTTCTGTCACCGGGTCCATGTTTTCCAACTACTGAATCTTCTCTGTTCCCAACTTTTACATTCCAGAGGAAGGCCCTCTATGAGATGGATTGATTCAGTGACTGGGGTAATCGGTATGGGTGTGTTGGAGACAGTGCGATTGGCACAGGATGGAGCAGAGTTTAGGGCTGTTGTACGTAGGGTCGCTATGAGTCACAAGCAACTCAGCGGTACATAACAGCAACACAGCAATGATATTCTCGCATACAAATAACACAGTTTCGGTAGAATCCTTTAATACGATGGATTCAATTAATTTTAGTCACACATATAGAGAAATATATTGTATGAATCCAAGGATAATTTTTTTCAAATCTTTGAGTAAAGTCAACAGTTTGTTTTGAGGTATCAGTTTGTTCTCTGACTTCAAATTAGATAAGTGACTTCATAGGATTGTTCAGAGTTGTTGTTAGGTCTTCAAGTTAACTATGACTCATTGTGAACAACAATATGAAACTTGCCTTGTCCTGTTCCATATCACAGTTTTCTTCATGCTCAAGCACTTTGTGGTAGTTACTGTGTCAATTAATGAAGAACAGATTTTCCAGAAGGCTGGGCTTTATGAGGAGAAATGTGGGGTCAAGATTGGTGGAAGATCTATCAATAATTGGAATTATGCAGATGACACAACCCTGCTTCCTGAAACTGAGGAGGACCAGAAGCGCTTGCTGCACAGGGTCAAGGACTGCAGCCTTCAATATGGATTGAGGCTCAATGTCAAGAAGACAAAGATTCTCACCACTGGACCAATTGGTAGCATCAGGATGGATGGTGAAGAGATTGAGATTGCTCACAGCTTCAGTTTGCTCGGCTCCACAGTCAACACTTGGTACTAGCAGCCAGGAAATCAAAAGACGTATTGCGATGGGAAAGTCTGCTGTTAGGGACCTCTGTAAAGTACTCAAGAGCAATGGTGTTTCTCTGGAGACTAAGCTGTGCCTGATACAGGCCATGGTCTTTGCAATCACTTGTTATGCATCAGAGAGTTGGACAATGACTAGATAGAAGGAGAATTGATGCCTTTGAGCTGTGGTGCTGGAGCAAAGTATTTAATGTACCCTGGACTGCCAAGAAAACAAACAGATTCATCCTGAAGAGGGTTAAACCAGGCTACTCCTTGGAGGCAAGGATTCTGGGGCTTCGTCTGACATACATTGGACATGTTGTAAGGAGAGACAGGACCTTGGAGAGGGTAAGGTGGAGGGACTGTGCAAGAGGGGAAGACCCTCTATGAGGTGGATTGATTCAGTAACTGGGGTAATCGGGATGGGTGTGTCAGAGGCTATGTGATTGGCACAGGATAGAGCAGGGTTTAGGGCTGTTGTACATAGGGTCGCTATGAGTCACAAACGACTCGACGGCACATAACAACAACAACAGCCTGGTTCTTGGGTCTGCATCTGGTTTCCCAAAAAGCTTCCTTCACACTAATTGATGCCAGATTTCTTTCCCAGTACCAAAGTTCCTGTTTCCTTTTCATAGATCATCTGGAATTGCTCAATATGCAGTCTTAAAAGAGTACTTTCTCACATGCATTTTTCCCTCTAGCCCTGCTTGCTTCTCTTTGCTAGTATAAACATTTGTGTAAATCAAGAGATCTTCACAAGTTCTTTATTGTGTTTTTTGAATGTCATCAATGAAATCCAATCTTTGCATTTCTGAGTTGGAGGGCATTTGTAACCACCTTAATTTTAGGCGGAAAAGGAATAACATCTAAATTTCCCCGGTTATTGCTTCATAAGAACTTTACCATTAAGGGGTAAATGTTAATTGTTAATCTTGGGCTGCATTTTAAACAAGATTGCTAGTGTTGACTCTATTAATATTAATACATATAGGATCAATTTATCAACAAATGGAAGAAAGATACTGGCATTCCAAGTAAGAGTTAGTCAATAGAATATGGATTTACAGGAATCAAAGGTAATCTAAGCCACCGTTCTTTTACCTCCTGAAAGGTTTCCTTTTAAACACACTTGTAGTTGTACTTTTCAGGCAAAATAAGTACAGGAAATGTCTATTAAAATAGATTCTAAAGCTATTATTACTGAGACCTAGTCATAGAAAATACATTACATGGCATTTGTTAGAGTCTAAAAGGGAATGGGATAGCAAACTTGAACTAAAGGAGCTCACTGCAGCTACTGAAGAAAGCCTTTTGAAAGTCATTTGCACATAAATGAAGAGTTTTCTCTTTTACCAGAAAGTGCTAGAAATTTGAAACATGAAACAGTAGAGAAATGGGGTATGCCCTTGTATTTGGCAGACTTAAACTGTGTGCTTTGGGTTTGCATCATGACTGCTGACCAGTAAGTCACTCGAGCTCTGTGGTTAAAGAATGTGCTGCCAGCCAAAGGGTAAGCTGTTTGAATGCACTTGCTGCTCTGTGGGAAAGAGAAACAATCCTCTCCTGTGCATTCACTGCCTCTGAAAACCCGCTGGAGGGTCAGCTATGAGGCAGTTCCAACTCAGTGGTACACAACATTAGTAATTAGGAGCTTTTGTGGTGTGGGGGAAAGTTGGTTGAAATGCTGACCCAAAAGCTTACCTGACCTGACACTCCTCAGAAAATAGGAAATCTCTGCTCATTAAAATTTACATGACTAGAGGAGTAATTTTATTAATTCTACGCAAACTCAGTGCCATCAGATCAGAAGTAAAACTCTTTCCTCATGTATATCTGCTTTTAGGGGACAAATGTAAAGATCTATTTATGATGTTTTGCACCAAGACTTTAGGACAAAAGATATTACACCTTGCATCTATTTGGCTATAATAATAAATGCTTTTTGGAAACAGAATAAAATGCCATTCTACTTTCAGACTTCAGCCTGGACGAACAACATTATTGGGGTGTATGGCCAAGTTAGCCATCAATGCAAGGAGGAATTGATGCTGTTGGATTCCAGACTCATCAAGAATTTAAAATAGAGGGAGCTCTGGGGACCTAGTGGCAAGAAGCTACACTGCAAGCCACCAGACAGATGCTCTGCTGAAGAAGGAGAGGCAGTCTCCTCCTGTACCAGTCAGATCTGATTTGACGGTCCACACACAAAATAAAATAATTTTAAAAAGAATTTAAAATAGAATTAAGGCTCACTCTTAAGTCATATTTACTCAAATAACCAAGTGCCTCTGATTGCATATTCTAATACACTGATTAGACCTTTATTACTACTAGCTTTCAATTGAGTGAACATTTTATTAAATAACCGTCATATAGTTTTGTCAAATACTCTGAAAAAGAAAAATCTTTAGAGGAAAAAGAACAGAGAATACTGTTTTCTGAAAAAAAGAAACAACAGTCACAAACAATTCAGTATCTAAACAGAAGAGAAAGAACTGATTCTAAACCTGCAAAGAATTTCCAATCTTTGCGTGTAGAGAAGTGATTTAGATTAACTTTTTTTTGTAGAATCAGATTTAAATGCCATTACGTTTGCATATAATGACTTTTGTCCCTTCTTAGTTTCACTTAATTGCTTGCCTGTAATGTTTAATGCAGAGAACTGCCAGAAATCCAGGCTGGGTTTAGAAGGGGTCGTGGTACTAGGGATATTGTAGCTGATGTTAGATGAATATTAGCTGAAAGCAGGGAGTACCAGAGGAAAGTCTATCTGTGTTTCATTGAATATGCAAAGGTGTTTGACTGTGTGGATCATAACAAACTGTGATTGGCTCTGAGAAGAATGGGAATACCAGAACACTTGATCATGCTAAGGAGAAACCTATACTTGGACCAAGAGTCAGTCATTAGAAGAGAGCAAGAAAACACTGCATGGTTCAAAATTGGGAAGGGTGTACACCAGGGATGTGTCCTGTCTCCATACCTTTTCAACTTGTATGCAGAACAGATGATCCGGAAGGCTGAGCTCTATGAGGAGAAATGCGGGGTCAAGACTGGTGGAAGCTCTATCAACAATCTGCGTTATGCAGATGACACAACCCTGCTTGCTGAAACTGAGGAGGACCTGAAGCACTTGCTGTAGATGGTCAAGGATTGCAGCCTCCAATATGGATTGAGGCTCAATGTCAAGAAGACAAAGATTCTCACCACTGATGGCAGCATCAGGATGGATGGTGAAGAGATTGAGATTGTTCACAGCTTCAGTTTGTTTGGCTCCACAGTCAACACTCTCGGCACCAGTAGCCAGGAAATTAGAAGATGTATTGCCATGGGAAAGTCTCCTGTTAGGGACCTCTCCAAAGTCCTGAAGAGCAATGGTGTCTCTTTGGAGACTAAAGTGTGTCTGATAC
>NW_006399874.1:8378718-8390309 GCF_000299155.1 Elephantulus edwardii
GGTGCTATTGGCACAGGACAGAGCAGAGTTTAGGGATGTTGTACATAGGGTCACTATGAGTCACAAGCGACTCGACAGCACATAACAACAACAACTGTCAGAGGCCTGGCTAACTTGCAAGGCAAGACTAGCATTACATTTGTAAAACCAGCAGAACTGATTCCATCTTCGCTAGAACCATCTCGAACAGAAACCTAAAAGAAATAATGTGATTACCCCTGCAGGTGTGTTTCAGAAACCTAAATGAGATAATGTGATTACCCCTGCAGGTCTGTTTTTCGGAAATCTATATAAGTCTTTATAGGGATAAGAAGAAGAAGGATTCGTGATCAAAAAGGAGGCTCTCTGCATCTTCATTTAATCCTTGTCCCTTCTCTAGGCGGAACTCTTTCGATATATCATATCGGGGCAGGACCTCGATAAACAGCAACAATGTTTTATGCCTTCCTTTCTTAAGGAATCTATTTCCCTTTCTTATGTAAAATGTGGCTGATCTGGTTTCTCTAAGTGAGCTGTTAACCTACAGGGCACCCCCATTTGATCAAATCACTAGTGTCTTCCAGGAAGAAAGACAAGGAAACTCCTCTCTTGCAATTGACAGCCTTGAAAACCTTCTGGAGCTTTGGCTCTAGGTTGGTTCTTATTCCTTGACAATGAGAGACAGAGAGAGAGAGAGAGACAGAGAGGGGGGGAGGGAGGGAGGGACAGAGAAAGAGAGAGAGAGAGAGAGAAAATCTGGTTTCTTCTGGAGCTTAATACTACGTTGATTCCTGGAAGGTGAAGACCATGACGCTGGGCTGCCAAAAAGAAGAAAAAGATAGGACCAAGAGAAAACCATCTCTAACACTCTCAAGCCCATTGCTACAGTGTAGAGAGGCAAAAAGTACCGAAGTTGAAAAGAACTTCCAAAATTCTTGCATCACATCTTATAAGCCAGGAAAATGGGTCCAAACAGTGTTTACATAATTTGACATTAAACACAAATTTTAGTCAGAGCTTAGAATTTCTAGTTTTCAAAATGGAATTACTCAAAATAATAAAACATATAAAACAAAAACAAACAAAAAAAAGGGAGTGGGGAATGATCTTGTTATTAAGGGTCTATGTAGAGTCAATGTATAAGGTCTGGTGGCATATTACATTATGTGTCAGGCTGCTAACAGAAAGATCAGTTATAATCTACTAACTGCTCAGCAGGAGAAAAGTAGGTGGTCTATGAATTGGCATAGACTTGACAGTGTAGGTTTGATTTTTCTACAGGGTACTAAGAGTTGAAATGGATACTGTGGCTATAGGTTTATTACTAGACTTAAAAGTGACTCATATCTTCCCTCTAGTCACTCAAGGAGAGTCACATGATTGTTTCAAGGCCAAATATATAATTAATAATTACTATTTTAAAAAAAAGACCTACCAAAAATTCTAGAAAAGTAAGTAATATCCTATTAATCAGGTACTCTCATTCAATTTTGCCACCATTACCTAAATTCCAACCATTTACTGATACTTTACTAAATTTTTTTGTATTTTCTTATATTGTCTTCCTAAACTGTCTTCTTCCTGCATCACTTACTGCAGAATCCCTTGGACTCTTGTTGTTGTTGTGTACTATAGAGTTGAACTGACTTCTAGCTGACCCTCCTGTGGATTTTCAGAGATAGTTAATAGTATGAGAGGAGATTGTTCATCCTTCTCCCACAGAGCTGCTGGCGACCTCGAACAGCATGCCTTTGGGATTGCAGCACAGCTTCTTGCCACTAGGACACCAGAGCTCCCTCCTTTGAACTCTTATGATTCCAAAGTTGCAAATTGTTTTGTCCCGCCATAAATCTCATTACTTTAAATTTCAACTACATTCTGCCATTTTACCGTACAACATTATTAAGGAAAAGAGAAATTGTTGATATGGAGATGAACCAGACTAATCTAGAAGACTATTACGAAAGTGTTTTAGCATTGGGTGACAGCTCTGAATAAGTTTCCATGTTTTCTCCAAATCACATTCTTTTCTCATGGACACCATGGATTAAAACAAAACAAAACAAAACAAAAAAAACAAAACAACAAAAACCCAAAAACAACAAACCAATTATTTAAGTTCATAAGACTATGTCTCAAAATTATTCCATTACCTAGCCATCTGTTCCTGTAACATGAATAAGAGTCTAGTTACTTACTTGTTAAAGTTTACATTTTAAGGATATGGTTACAATCTACATGTTCAATGCAATCCCAATACACATATAAAACTTATTTTTCAAGGGTATTAAGATCAAAAGGGAAATTGTCAAGTTTATTTGTAGAGGAAAGAGACCCCAAATAAGCAAAGAACTTCTGAAAACCAAAAACGAAGTGAGAGGCATAGCACTCCCTGACCTAAAATCTAAGTAACCAAAACAGCACGGTACTGATACAATAACAGGCACATAGACCAATGGAACAGAATTGAGAACCCAGAAATGAACCCAGGTATACATGGTCAACGGATATTCAAAGAGGAAATAAAACCTATCAAAACTCGAGATGGCAACCTCTTCAACAAATGGTGCTGGCAAAACTGGACTGCTACATGCAGAAAGTTGAAACAGTATCCACATCTCACACCATACACAAAAATCATCTCAAAGTGAATCAGAGACCTGGGATTAAAGCCCAAAACCATAAAGATCATAAGAGACAAACTAAGATAAGGTTAGATGACCTAGTTTATGGTATAAAGAGACTGCCAAATACAACCAGAAACATACAATCTAGAGATGATAAAATTAATGAATGGGATGTTGTAAACATCAAATCCTTGTCAGCATCACAAACTTTTCCCAACAGAGTGAAAAGAAAACCTACTACCTGGGGAAAAAAAAGTTGGCAATACCATTTCAGAAAAGGGTTTCTTGTCAGAAGTTTACAGAATTCTACAGGGGCTCAATAAGAAAAAGACTGATTAACACAATTACAAAATGGGGAACTGATATGGAAAGACTTTACACAGAGGAAGCTATTTTGATGGACAATAGACACATGAAGAAATGCTCAAAATCACTGGCAATAAAGAGATGCAGATCAAAACCACAACAAGATACCATCTCACTCCAGTAGCAATGGCAAAGTTTAACAGGACAGCAAGTAATAAATGTTGGAGAGGATATGACGAGATAGGAACTCTTCTATATTGTTGGTGGGATTGTAAAATGGTACAACCACTCTGGAAGTTAGTATGGTGTTTTCTCAAAAAGCTGAACATAGAAATTCCATACAACACTGCTATTCCACTGCATAGATTATATCCCAAGAAAATGGGGACTGAAGCACAGAGACTTGAACACCAATGTGTATAGTGGCATTCATTATTCACCATCGCGAGAACATGGAAACAGCCCAGATGTCCAACCACAATCAAATGGATTGAGAAATTATGGTACATTCACATGATGGAATACTACACAGCACACAAAAGCAATAATTGTAAATTGCTCTGTAACTTAGGAGGGACTGGAAAGCATTATGATGAGCAAACTAACTCAGTCCCATAAGGACAAATACGGGACAAGACCATTTTGTAGAATGTGTGTGAGTATCCAAGGAGGGAAGGGTGGGAGCAGAGGAGTGAAAATGAGGGGCAGTTTAATCATAGAGTCACATAATGTGATGGGTGGAGGGAGGGATGGGTAAAGGAAGTGGGAAATATCCAGTGTGAAAAACAGTGTGTACTTACTATGTTATTGTTGTTTTTATTGTTATGTGCCATCAAGTCACCTGCAACTCATAGCAACCCTATGTACAACAGCCCTATACCCTGCACTATCCTATGCCAATCTCACTGTTTCAGACTTGTCTATCATCATTACCCCAGTCAGTGACTAAATCAATCCATCTCATAGAGGGTCTTCTTCTCCTGCACTGTCCCTCCACCCTCCCTAGCATGATGTCCCTCTTCAAGTACTGATCCGACCTTGGAACATGTCCAAAATATGTCAGACAGAGCTTCAGAATCCTTGCCTCCAAGGAGCAGCCTGGTTTCACCCTCTCTAGGTTGCACTTGTTTGTTCTCTTAGCAGTCCCTGGTACATTCAACACTATTCTCCAGCACCAAAGTTCAAAGGCATCAATTTCCCTTCTATCATCCTTAGTCATTGTCTAGCTCTCTGAAACATAGCAAGTAATTGCAAAGACCATGTCCTGGATCAGATGCACCTTAGTCTCCAGACCGACATCGCTGCTCCTCAGAACTTTGGAGAGGTTTCTGACAGCAGACTTTCCCATTGCAATTTGTCTGTTGATTTCCTGACTGCTGGTACCAAGAGTGATGATTGTTAAGCCAAGCAAACTGAAGCTGTCAACAATCTCAATTACTTCATCATCTATCATGATGCAGCCAATCAGTCCAGTAGTGAGAATCTTTTTTTCTTGATGTTGAGCTTCAATTAATATTTAAGGCCACAGTCCTTAACCTTCTGCAGTAAGTGCTTGAGGTCTTCCTCAGTTTCAGCAAACAGGGTTGTATCATCTTCATAACACAGATTGTTTATGAGTCTACCTCCAATCCTGGTGTCACACTTCTCCTCATAGAGTTCACCCTCCCAGATAATCTGTTCTGTATATAGATTGAAAAGATGTGGAGGTAGAACACATCCTTGATGCACACCTTTCCCAATTTTGAACTACACAGTGTTTGCTCTGTTCTGATGACTGCCTCCTGGTCCAAGTATAGGTTTTACATAAGCCCAGTCAAGTGTTCTGGGATTACAATTCTTCTCAGAGTCAGCCACAGTTTGTTGTGATCCACACTGTCAAATGCCTTTGCACAGTCAATGAAAGACAAATAAACCTTCCTCTGGTGCTCTCTGCTTTCAGCCAAGATCCTCTGACATTAGCTATAATATGCCATGGCCTCTTCAAAATCCAGCCTGCACTTCAAGCAGTTCTCTGTTGGTGTGCTGTTCCAGTTGGTTTTGGATAATCTTTAGCAGAATTTTGCTGACATGTGATATCAAGGATACTGTTCAATAATTTCCACATTATGTCAGATCACCTTTATTTGGAATGGGAACAAATATAGATCTCTTCCAGTCAGTAGGCCAGGTGATTGTCCTCCAGATTTCTTGACACAACTTGGTGAGTGCATCCAGGTCAGCATCTGTTTGTTGAAATATAATAGTTGGTATACTATCAACTCCTGTGGCCTTGTTTTTTGCCAGTTCTTTCAGAGCATCTTGAACTTCTTCCTTCATACCACAGACTCTTGCTCAGAAGTTGTTTAATGAAATTATTCTGTTTCCACCAATTCCTTTTGGTACAATTACTCTGTATACTCTTCCCATCTTCTTTTAATGTTTCCTGGATCATTTAATATTCTGCCCAAAGTGTAAGTAAGGCAGTATGAAATAAAAATTTTATTTAAATAAAGAAAAGATGTAGTTAGAAATGACATTAAGGAGTACCTGAGTGGTACAACTTGTTAATGTATACAACTGCTAAGACAAAAGACAAGAGATACTTCAAAAGAATTCCTTACCCTTCTACTTCTGAAAAATCAGACACTGAAAGCCTGTTCTATATTTCTGTTCTGGCTCTCATGGGATCGCTATTAGTTGGACTTGACAATTAGTTTAAGATATCAGTCTATAGATCAAATTTCCCAACTCTAAGTCATTATATTGTTTGATTTGCTCTTTCAAATTCAGGTAAATGCTTTGAGAGCAGTTTACACTCCCTCAAAAAGCTGAGCATAGGAATTCCATATGACCCAGTTATTCCACAACTTTAAATATACCCTAAGAAAATTAGTACTGAGGCACAAACAGAGATCTGTACACCAATGTTCACAGTAGGATTATTCACGTTAGCAAGATCATGGAAACAGCCCACATGTCCAACCACAAATAAATGGATTGAGAAATTATGGTACATTCACTCAATGGAATACTATGCAGCAGGCAGGAACA
The DNA here is from genome assembly GCF_000299155.1 of Elephantulus edwardii. NCBI lineage: Eukaryota > Metazoa > Chordata > Mammalia > Macroscelidea > Macroscelididae > Elephantulus > Elephantulus edwardii. Next base: position 8,384,661 of record NW_006399874.1, read on the forward strand.
ATAATTTTGTAAATTATTACCTAACTAAGGAGGGACTGGAGAGCATTATGCTAAGTTAACTCAGTCGCACAAGGATAAATATTGTATAAAACCATTATTGTAGAATGAGTATATAGATCCAAAAGAATGGGAGAGAGTGGAAGCAGAGGGATGAGGATGTGCAAGAGGAGGGGGATTAATCATGGGGTTGTACAATTTGATAGGTGTTGGGGTAAGGGAAATTGAAAGAATCAGATTTTTAAAACAAGGTACTCAAATAATGTAGATAAACTAGTTTAAAATAAAAAAGTAATGCGTTTATTTTCTAGAAACTTTTCTATCTTCTAGCCTTCATAAATTATAGTTATAATGATCTAGTTTGCAAAAAGAACTGGAAGGGTTAGTAACCTATATAATTTCTGGAAAGTTAATCAGATAAAATTACCTTATTTATTTTATCAGAGGACCAGAGCAGTGTTGCTGTTGTCTAATGATAAGCATAAACAGAGAAATGATCAAAATTTAGGAAGATAAACTTTTATTTACAAATCTTGAGGAAAACCAAGAATGGACAAATCATAAGTGACAGAGAAAACGAAGAAAGAAACCCAAAGTTAGAGCTATGGATTAAGCAGAGTTTATGGTATAACAAATCGAAGTTTAGCAAGTTGGAAAAGAACCCTGGTGGTATACAGGTTAAGAGTTAATAGGACTTGAAATGCTGGCATTTTGAACTCAACCAATGTGGAAGAAAAGAGTGGTGATCTGCTTTCATAAAGATGATAGTGTTGTGCCGTTCTGTTCTGTCACTTGGTATTTCAAAGAGTCTTACTCACCTCAATAGCACCTAACAACAAGCCCTATCTCACTTCTAGAATCCATTAAATTCCAGAAGTACAAACCTGACTTTTTACTTCATAAACATTTCCTTTCTTTTACAGTAATCAGAGTCCTGGATTAATATTTAGAGTGCTGTCAGATCACTTTTTTTTTGTCCTTTTCAGTTGTAACTTTAGAAAGATTTTGTTCTCCAGGGAGTTATTCTGGAAAAAGATGAAATGTGCTGAATAAGACTATAGGCTTGGACTAGATGTATAGTTAGGATTATACTGGGATTGGGGAAGCAAATAGGCCCTCACAACAAGATGCTTTTGTTAGTTGCCAAGAAGTTGAATATAGCTCATAACAACCTATAAACAATGGATCTGAACCTTGCTCTATTCTGTACCATCATAATATTTTAATATACTTGAGCCTACTGTTGTAGGCATATAGCACGCCATCTCATTGAGAGTCTTCCACTTTTTCACTGAGATTACATCTTTCAAAGCATGATATCCTTTCCCAAGAACTGTTCCCTCCTAAAAACATGCCCAAAATATGTGAGACAAAGTTTCACCATCCTTACCTCCAAGGAGCACCATGGCTGCACCTTCTCCAGAACATATTTATTTGTTCTTTTGGCAGTCCATAGAATATTTAGCGCTCTTCTCCAACATCACAAATCAAAGGTGTCAATTTTTCTTCTGTCATCCTTACTTATTGTCCAAATTTCAGATGCACAGAAGGTTATTGAGAAAACAATTCTAAACTGACATCATTGCTCCTTGGAGATGGAAAATCAGCAGATTTTCCTGATGCAACACATCTTTTGATTCCTTGACTGCTAGTACCAAAGATGTTGATTGTGGATCCAGGCAAGTTGAAATCATTGAAAACTTCAATCTTTTCCCATCTATCATGGTTTTGACTATTGGTCTAGTGGTGAGGATTTTTATCTTCTTCATATTGAGGTGTAATCCATATTGAAAGCTATAGTCTTTGGTATTCTTCAAGAGTGCCTCAGGACCTCTTAACTTAATGAAAGCAAAGTTGTGCCATCTGCTTAACACAGGCTATGGATGAATATTCCTCCAACCTTGATGACACATTTTTCTTCATAAAGTCTAGTTTTTTAAAAATACTTTCCTCAGTATACAGTGATGCTAAACAATGTGACATTGAAATTCTATGAACAGTGCTCAGGTCTTTTGTTCACAGGGTCACTGAGTCATCTGCAACTCGTCGACACTTAACAAGAATAACAACGATGACACAGAGAGAGCTATATTGGCCTAGTGGACAGAAAGTTATGCTACCAAGCCCAAGGTGGGTGATTTTAATATGCAGCACTCAGGCCTGCTTTAAATTGTTGGTTTTTGGGTTGTTGTTGTTTTTTTCAAACAATCTATGTTATATAGCATTGATCTGTGCACTGCTGTACAGAGATAATTCATGGTTGCTGTGATACTAAACACTGTGACACTGATGTGCCAAATGTGACAATGGTTACCCATGGTGGACAGTGTTTGGTGAAGCTCCCCAGTTAAAACAAGCTTGGAAGCAGGAGTGGCATCCACTTCCGAAACGGCTGCCTTCTGAAACTCTATGAACAGTGCTCAGGTCTTTTGTTCATCAGGTCACTATGAGTCGTCTACAACTTGACAGCACTTAACAAGAATAACAATGACAACATAGAGCTACATTTGCCTAGTGGACAACAACATACAGATTGAATAGATATGAAGAAAAGATACAGCCCTGACAGCAACCCTTCTTGATTTTAAACCATGCAGTGCAGCATTCCCTTGATCTGTTCATGCAACAGCTTTTTTATCTAAGTGTAGGTTTCTCATGAGCATAATTAAGTGTTCTTGAACTCCCATTCTTTTCAATGTTATTTATCATTTGTTATGATGCACACAATTAAATGCTTTTGCATAGTCAATAAAACACAAATAGATATTTTCTGGTATTTTCTGCTTTCATCTCACTAATGCCTAGAATGATAATGTTCATGCATTCCATTTTTCAGAACTTCTAGTTTTCCAGCATTCATACTCCAGCACTTAACAATAACAACAGCAGACAAGTACAAGTATTGCCTCCATTTAAAAGGTCTTTATCTTTAGTTTCCTGCCAGCTTCACCTTGGCTTTTCAAATCTTAAAAGTATTAATTTTTATTTGAAGTTTTGAAATCTTTCTTTGCCTGATTCTTTGATGGCATCACCATTTCTATCTTCTGACTCGTTTATACTTTATTCCAGTGTTGCATGTTGGTAGATTTCTAGACTCTTGCTTGTTTACTGTTGTGATTCTTTGTATATCCTTTCTGACATCCAGTTACTCACCTTCACCTTTATTCTAAAGAATCACTTTAATTGTACAATGGTCAGGAATATTCCTCTTTCTTCTGGGAATTATTAGTTGCTTAATAAAATGACACTTATTGATAAAATTAAAAAGGGAACTCTGGTAGCCTAGTGGCAAGAAGCTGTGCTTCAGTCTTGAAGGCAGCTGCTCCACAGGAGAAAGATGGGCAATTTCCTTCCATGCGATTAATCGTTTCTCAAAACCCGCTGAAGGGTCAGGTTTGGATCTATTTTGACTCAATGGTACATAACAACAACTACATTGATAAAAGGTGACACCTACCTTTTACTCCATCTTATGTTGTTGTCTTTTGTGTGTTTTTTTTGTTTTGTTTTGTTTTAAAAAAAAAAACCAACAAATCACCGTCAAGTCCATCCTGATTCACAAAGACCTCATGCATGTGAGTGAATAATAATCATGCAGAGTGAACTGTCTCCATAGGATTTTAAATGGCTAATATTCAGATGAGATTTCCAGGTATTTCTTCCTCTGTATGGACTCAAGCATCCAATAGTTCAGTTGCAACTGAGAGTTATTTTCTTATTGTGGTAATAACCAAATACCAGAGAGCTCTGATGGACTAATGCATGGGGGGCGGGTGCGATGTCAACTCAAAGTAAAGCTGTCTGAAACCACCAGCTGTTCATTGGGAGAAAGATGAGCAATCTCCATCTGCATAATTTACAGCCTCTGAAAGCCCAGCGGAGGGTCAGTTATGAGTTGGTTCTGTTTCAAAGACCATGCGTTGGGTTGTTTGTTTGTTTGTTTGTTTGTACATTTGCTTGTTTTTATGAGTAGCATTAAAGCAATTATGACACAGATCAACATGAAGAAGTGTTCAGATTTTCTTCTCTACATAAGAATTTAGGTAAAAAGTCATTACACTGTGGCTATGCTTTTCTTTCCACATATATACCCCTAAAAGCAAGCACTAGAAGAACACTCCTTGTGCTACTAATAGAAATTTAGCTATAACTTACATTTTCCCCCCACCGTGGAGAATTTAATGCACCAACAGGGAGGAAGATGGGCACACGTTTTGAAGGCACAAAGCATATAAATCGTAGTCTTGACTTTCAATAGAAGCATGTAGCATAATAAAACTCTTCTTCTTCCATTAGAAGGAGGAGAAGATGGATGTTCTTTCTCCTTTGTGAATTGCTATGCAGCAATTGCCCGGGAAAGGCAGTTAAAAGCACACATACCGATAATCAAAGCATATGCAACTCTTGCTCCAAAAGAGTCACTTTAATAAAAAGAAATGGGGAAAGGCACAGTGCTAAGCACACGACAGAGAATGATGTAATTATCGCTGACTGGAGTCCTACATATTTATAATGTGACTGGTAGTGACTCTCTTGGGGTCAGTTGTTTTTCTCATCCTGTTTATTTTATTCATGCTGACAGGAGCGTTACTGACAAACTACTTGCAGGTCATCAAATATTTACTCATTATTGGATTGATATAGCACCTCTCCTTTTAAAAGCTTACTGTGCTCCTCATGAAACTTCTAAACTGTACAACTAACTTTCAGATAAATACTTACCTATGGGAAAAGGAAAGTACCCATGGGAGCCTTGGGGAAGGAAGGTAGGTAATGAGAAGGCTAAGGTAGTACTTGATCATCTGTGACACTGGCCCTGACATGCTCCAAATGAAATAATGCTAAGAATGTCCATGTGGACTTTTAGCTTCATTAGAAATTTTCCTCTATAGTCTACTTTAAAGTAGTAATTAAGAATTTACAAATGTCTAGTTCCACAGTGAGGGAGCTCTGTTCACCTAGTGATGAGGAGTTGAGCTGCCAATACAAAGGCAAGTGGTTCAAATCCACCAGCTGCTACAAGGGAGGATGGAGGACAATCTCCTCTCATGTGATTTATAGCCTCTGAAAATCCTTTGAAGAGTCAGCTATAATTTGATTCCCATTTAAAGACACTGACAACAACAGTCCCCAGTAAGGGAGATTTAGTGCCCTATTTGGAGCAAGTTGGGCTACCAATCAAAAGGATGCAAATCTCTAGCAGTTCAAAATCTCTAGAGACTCCGTAAGAGAAAAGTAGGCATTTTACATTGCCTTCCAATTGCAATTTATACCCTCATTTCACTTTTAGATGGAGCCAATTTGATGGCAGTAAGTTGAGTTTCGAGTAAGTTCCCAGTGACTCAAAGGATCAGAACCGACTCCACATAAGCAAGTTTGGTTTTGGATTAGTATGTCCAAGTCAATCTGCTGGAGAAAGATCAAACATTCTGCTGCCATAAAGATTATAGACTTGGAAACTGAATGGAGTAGTACTGTTTTGTTCTACAGGTTCACTGGGAGTAGACAAAAGCAGGTTTAGCTGTCAGGTTTTGGAAATTCCTTAGTGGCTTAGCTGATCAGCTGCTAGCCAAAAAGTTGCAGATTTATCATTGACCAGGGATGCCTCTATAGATGGAAGACCTGAGAATCTGCTTTCAATTTAAAAAAAAA
>NW_006399874.1:8390649-8391866 GCF_000299155.1 Elephantulus edwardii
AACATACTTTGGACATGTTTCAAGGAGGGACCATTCTTTGGAGAGGGACGTCACTCTTGAGAGGGTGGAGTGACAGCGCAGGAGAGGAAAGCCCTCTACGAGATGGACTGATTCAGTGACTGGGGTAATGGGAATAGGAGTGTCAGAGACAGTGAGATTGACACAGGATAGGACAAGTTTTAGGGCTGTTGTACATGGGGTCGCTATGAGTCGCAAGCAACTCGATGGCAAACAACAACAACAACAACACAGTTACTGAAAACCCAATGCAGTGCAGTTCTTCTCTGACACATATGGTTTGTCAAGGTTTGTGATCCACTCAATGGCAAGTGTTTAGTGGTTCAAGCCAAAAGCATAACAGGACTCCTGCCTGGAATTCTGCTTAAGTTACACAGGGAATGAGACTAGACAATTAGAAGGAAATCTTTGCCCTGTCTCCTTTTCCTCTAACAATACAATCCCAGGGCAATCTTTAACATGCCTCCTCTTGGTTTGTGAGTATGATTTACCCCGGCCTCTCTTAGCAGTCCATACTTGAAGTTAGTACCCAACTCAGCAGCCTCAAAATGTATTCTCCTCAATTTCATTCTAAAAATGGCACTCCAAATAGTGAGAATGAAGTAAGGATAGATGGGAAAAAGATTTGACAATTCTCCATAAACTACATAAGCAAGATATCCCACCCTGTATTCTGTAATAAGGAGCTCTGGTGGAATACAATGATGATGCATTGAGCTGCTAACGAAAAGGTCAGTGGGTTTATGCACCACGTGCTCCATGGGAGAAAGATGGATGCTCTTCTCCTGTAAATATCTACAACTTCAAAAACCCTATGGACAGTTGCTAGGAGTTAGAGACAACTTGATAATAGCGGGTTTTATTCTGTGATAAGCTTCACTTGGGAAGACAGGAGTAAGAAATGTATTATGCATTTATCTGTCTACCACAAATAGATCCTGTTCTATTATTCCAATTCTAGTCAGTGGTGGTCCCTGAAGTTTTGTCTTGGAGGAACGTGGCAGTCGTCTAGGTTTAGATATATTTGGGAGGCTCCAGCCTAATAGTGAAGAATAAGAACATGTACAGTGATAAAGTTGGCACAGGTTTCATTACAAAAGAAAATCAAAACAGATGTTGTTGTTGTTATATGCCATCGCATCGTTTGCGACTCATAGTGACCCTAGGTACAATAGCCCTAAACCCTGCTCTATCCTGTG
>NW_006399874.1:8393821-8396948 GCF_000299155.1 Elephantulus edwardii
TGTTTCATTGTTTATGCAAAGGCATTTGACTGTGTGGATCATAACAAACTGTGGCTGACTCTGAGAAGAATGGGAATCCCAGAACATTTAATCGTGCTAACGAGAAACATATACTTGGACCAAGAGGCAGTCATAAGAACAGAGCAGGGCAACACTGAATGGTTCAAAATTGGGAAGGGTGTATGCCAGGGATGTGTTCTATCTCCATACTTTTTCAATACAGACTTTGTTAAAATCATTTTTGTCTCTAGCATGGTGCCTGGCTACATAATACATACTTAATATATCTATTAATAACATGGATACATAAATGCATTTATGTTGTTGTTACATGCTGTTGAGTCACCTGGAACTCATAGCAACCCTATGTACAGTAGCTCTGAAGCCTGCCCTGTTCTGAGCCAGTCACATTGACTCCAGCACACCTACCACCATTGCCCTAGTCACAGTATCAATCCATCTCATCTGGGGTCTTCCTCTTCTACACTGTCCCTCCACCCTTCCAAGAATGATGTCCTTCTCCAAGGATAGGTCTCTCCTGGCCATATGCCCAAAGTATGTGAGATGGAGCTTCAAAATCCTAGCCTTCAAGGAGGAATGTGGTTTCACCCTCTCCAAGACAGACCATTTGTTTTCTTGGCAGATATGGTATGTTAAATACTCTTCTCTAACACTATAACTCAAAGCTATCAACTTTTCTTTTGTCATCCTTAGTCATTTTTCAGCTCTCTGATTCATAGCAAGTAATTGCGAAGACCATGGCCTGCTCAGGTGCACCTTAGTCTCTAGACTGATATCATTGCTTCTCAGTACTCTGGAGAAGTGCCTGACAGCAGATTTACCTAATGCAATTGATCTTTTAATTTCCTGACTGCTAGTGCCAAGAGTGCTGGTTGTGGAGCCTAGCAAGCTGTAATTGTTAACAACCTCAATCTCTTCTCCATCCATAATGGTGTTGTCACTTGGCCCAGTGGTGATAATCTGTTTTCTTAATGTTGAGCTTCAATTCATAGTGAAGACTACAATCCTTGACCTTCTGCAGCAAATGCTTCAAGTCTTCCTCAGTTTCAGCAAGCAAGGTTGTGTCATCTGCGTAATGTAGGTGGTTGAAGAGTCTTCTCCAATCTTAATCACACATTCCTCCTCATAAAGCCCAAATACGAAATTGGTACTTTTGATTGTCTACTACATGTGATACATAACAATGTGAATATCACTTGTTATGCATCAGAGAGTTGGACAATGACTAGGGAGGGTAGAAGGAGAACTGATGCCTTTGAGCTGTGGTGCTGGAGAAGAATATTAAATGTACCATGGACTGCCAAGAAAACAAACAGATTCATCCTAGAGAGGGTTAAACCAGGCTACTCCTTGGAGGCAAGGATTCTGGGGCTTCGTCTGACATACTTTGGACATGTTGCAAGGAGAGACAGGTCATGCTGGGTAGAGTAGAGGGACAGCGCATGAGGGGAAGACCCTCTGTGAGGTGGATTGATTCAGTGACTGGGGTAATCCGGATGGGTGTGTCAGAGGCAATGTGTTTGGCACAGGATAGAGCAGGGTTTAGGGCTGTTGTACATAGGGTCGCTATGAGTTGCAAACGACTCGACAGCACATAACAACAACACTACATGTGAATCTCTGTTCTACAGATGCTGTGTGTCAGATTTTGCTACTTGCTGTAGTCCAAGCATTATGAAGAAAACTTAGGTTCTTGTCTAGTTCTGATAACTGTCCTCCTTACTAAAGTCCCGACTTACATTCGTTAGCAAATAGTTAGACAATTAGAAGGAGAAGGCCCTGGTGGTACTGTGGTAGATTTCTAAACTTTAGATATGTGAAAAAATGGGTTTGATTCCTGGTCAATATATCTCATGTGTCGCCGCTACCTACCTGCCAGTGGAGTCTTCTCTGTTGCTATGTCTCTGAATAGGTTTTAAAAGAACATTTAGAATATGATAAACTAGAAAGAAGTACTTGTTCTTCTATTTCTAGAAGTTAGTCACTGAAACCCCTCTGAATCCAGCATTGCTCCAGCTGATCATTTGACAAGTCAGGACTGACCCCATGGAACCTAAATAGACTGATTATGAGAGTGTTATTTGTTGCCTATAAGCATTTCCTTGACCTGTTGGTTATGTGGATGAATATTCAATGCATCCATTCTTTCACTTCCTTCTGTCAAGATCGTGATGCCAAGATAAAGATGTTTAGCCCTTTGCTTCTATGCTGCTGTTGTTGTGTGCTGTCGAGTCAGAACCAACTAATTCATAGCTGATTCTCCAGTGGGTTTTCAGAGGAAGTCGTTTGCATGAGAGATTACCCATCCTTCTCCTGCACAGCTGCTAGTGGATTTCAACTGTGTGCTTTCAGTATTTCACCACAGCTTCTTACCTGTATACTAACAGAGCCCTTGCTTCTATATAGTAAGTGTAATTTTTACAATTCTTAATTATTATAATTGTTTTGATGACCAACGGAAAAGTTGGGTCTTTGCTACCAGCTCATGTTGTTGTTGTTAGGAGCTGTCAGATCAACCAGGACCTAGATATACTTAATTTTTTAAATTGTGTTTTATGGTTTACAAAGCAAATTAATTATTGATTTACACATTCCATACACATTTGGTTCAACAACATTAATTTCAATACTCACAAAATTATCTTGCTTTTAACAACATTAATTTCAATACTCACAAAATTATCTTGCTTTCCCTACTTCCAGTATTTCTGATTTTCATTCATCCTTCTATACTTCTCTCTGTCTTCTCATTCTTTAGTGATAATGTGCTGAATATTTTCTTATTGGATATTACACTTCCCTCCACTTACCTTAATATGTTTCTTAAAAAAAATCAGATTATCACTGCAAGCAACAAATGCTGGCGAGGTTGTGGAAAGACTGGAACCCTGATTCACTGTTGGTGGGAGTGTAAAATGGTGCAACCACTGTGGAAGGCATTGTGGCGCTTTCTCAGGAAGTTGCAAATAAAGATACCATTTGACCCAGCAATTCCACTACTGGGAATATACCCTAAAGAAACCATAAATGACATCCAAGTAGATATATGTATACCCATGTTTATCGCGGCTTTGTTTACAATAGCAAGGAGTTGGAAACAACCTAA
>NW_006399874.1:8397636-8402194 GCF_000299155.1 Elephantulus edwardii
TGACTCATAGCTGACCCTCCAGTGGGTTTTTGTGTGGCTGTAAATAGCTCAGCAAAAGATAAGCCATCTCTCTCCATCAGAACTGCTGAGGTATTTAAAAAGCAGCGAATTTCCACCTTCAAACTAGTAGTGCATTTTCCTATGGACTACTGTTGCATAGTATTGAGTAAGAACACATTTATAACTGTCCCTCCAGGAGACTATGAGATGCTTTAAATTGCATAGGAGATTTCCCTCCAAATGATCGCATAAATTTACACTCTAACATGCAGTCCATGAATGCTCATCTTTCTCTACATTATGTGTTGACCCTTGATCTCCTGAGACTTTTACATTCTGGCCAGTCTAATTAGCATGAAATGATATCTCATTGTGGCTTGAATTTGCATTTCCTCCCTTCACTTTCCTAAGACGAAATACATATGCCCTGCACAGAGGAGATGAGACTATCCTTTCTCCTAGGCAGCAGCTGGTAGATTTGAACAGTGTGCCTTAGGTTTGACAGAAGAATTTCTTAACTGTAAGCCACTAGAGCTTCCTCCCTACAGACTAGATTATCATAATGTATATATTACCTATTTACTAATCAAATGAAAATTTTTCTGCTTATAAGAATTTCCTTAGCTTTTTGTAACAGTGGTTTTATGCAATATCTGTTCTTTTGTGACTGCCATATTTCATTTAGCATAAGATTCTCTAGATGTGTCCATGTTACATAGTGTTAATGTTAAGTGGGTTTTGGTGGTTAGGTTTCATTTTATTTTTAGTGCTGCATGTACTTAATGGTATGAAAGTACCAGGTTTTCTGTATCGCCACTGATGGGTATTAAGGTTGTTTTCATTTCTTTGCTGTTGCAAATAATGGTTTAATGAACAAAGGTGTATATATAGCTGTGCCATAATTCTTATTTTTTAGGGGGGGGTATACACCTACTGGTAGGATTGCTGGATCAAATGGTATTTCTATTCACATCCTGCTAAGAAAGCAAACTATTTTCCATAGTGAGTGCATCATTTTAATATTCCCATGAGGAGTGTATGAGAAAACACTGTTGTTATTGTTGTTGTTGTGTGCCATAGAATTGAGTATGACTCATAGTGACCCTATAAACAGAAGCTCTGAAAGCAGTTCTGTCCTGCACCATCCTCATATTTCCTGACCCACACGAGCCCATTGCAGCAGTCACCCTGTCAACCCACCTGGTTTGAGGATCTTTCTCTTCCTTGCCGACCCTCTACCTTTCCCAACATCATGGCCCTCTCCAAGTAATAGCACCTCCTAGCAATATGTCCAAAGTATGTAAGACAAAGCCTCATCATTCTTGCCTCCAAAGAGCACTCTGGCTGCACCCTCTCCAAGACATATCTATTAGGTTTTTGGCTTCCCATGGAATGTTCGGTGCTCTTCTCCAACACCACAGCTTAAAATCATCAATTCTTTTTCTGTCATCCTTATTCATTGTCCAGGTCTCAGATGTATAGCTAGTAATGGGAAAGACCATGGCCTAAATCAGACACACGTTAGTCCTCAAACTGACATCAATACACCTCAATAATTTGCAAAGGTCCCTAACTGCAGATTTTTCTATTGCAATACATTTCCTTATTTCTTGACTGCTTATACCAAGGGTGTTAAAATGTCAAAGTATTAGAGAGTTATAAATCAAAACAGCAATAAGATATCATCTTATTTTATCAATAGCAGCAACATTCAGTAGGACAGAAAGTAACAAATGCTGGTGAAGATGTGGTGAAATTTTAATGCTCACATACTTACTAAATTTCAATTTCATTGTATTTTGACCCAATTGGAAAATGGTGATTTTTCCATCTTCTATAGATCTAGTGGCTTAGAATGCAGAGTGTTGTTCTGCTAATTCAAAGGAAGGCAGTTCATATCCACTAGCTGCCTTATTGTAGAAACATAAGCAATCTCTTCTTTTGCAAATTTACAGCCTCTGAAAACTCACAGAAGGGTAAGCTATAAGTTAGACCCAATTCAACTGCTCTGAGTTATCAGCGATAGGCCAATGCTCACACTTCTAGATCTACTGATAAACTTCCCTCTCTATTCAAATATGTCATGATTGTTTTAAAAAGGCCCTTATACTATGAGTGTTACAGGATATATTTTACTGATTGATGAATGCATGAATTTTATAGTAAGACAAAATTATTTTATTAATTTGTCATGTCTTATTAAACATTATGAAGTTATTAATATTTATAACTATTGAAGTCATTCATCTATAATAATATATTTTAAGATAAAAAGTTGAAAAAGGGGAAGTACATGACAGTGATTATTATCCTTACCAATGATTTTCATGGCTTTAAATTACTAGGTATGTCAATGCCTCCTTCAAGGAATGGAAAAAAGAAGTGATTAATCTTTGAATGGAGAATAGGATTAAAATATGCAGAGAGAAGTGAAGAGGGCATTTTAAGTGATATGTGCAAAGGTAAAAAAAAAGCCTGAATGTATCCAATTCCCAATAACTTGAAGTTTTGGTAGGAAAAGCATCTTAATTTGATAGAAAAGTTTCAAAATTTACTCTGTGTGTATGAGTGTGTGTGTGTGTGTGTGTGTGTGTGTGTGTGTGTGTGTGTAGTAGCAGTAAACCCAGATCTGTAAATTACAGAGAAGTTTCTTTGCTCCATTCTTACCAATTCGTCTGCAGGGAAAAAAATTCCCTTAGTATATTCCTACTAGGTTGTTCTTGTTATTAGGTGTGGTCAAGTTGCATACAATTCATAGAAAACTCTATGAACATCTGACCTGAACTCTGCCCTATTCAGTGCCATCCTCTTCATCCCTGACAACTGAAGCACATTAGTGAATCCACCCTGTCAGTCTATCGATGGGGAATTTCCTCTCCTTCACTGACCCTCCATTTTTCCAAGCATGATGACCCTTTCCAAGGAATAGCCTCAGCTAGTTACATGCCCAAAGACTGAAAAATTATGTTTGATCATCTTGGTCTCCAAGGAGCACTCTGGCTGCACAGATAACTGTTTGTTTTTTTGGCAGTCTGCGAGATATTCAGTGCTCCTCTCTAGCACCACAACTCAAAGACCAATTCTTCTGTCATCCTTATTCATTGTTGTTAAGTGTCCTTGAGTCATCTATGACGATAGCAACCCTATGAATAAAATATCTGAACCCTGTTCTATAAATACTGTAATTTTCCTAATGTTTATAGAGTTTCCAAAGGCTGTTGTTTTAGAAGTGGATGTCAATTCTGTTTCCAAGCCTATCTTAATCTGGGAGCTCTACCAAACCCTGTACACCATCAGTAACCATTATGGTATTTGACACACCAAGTGATTAAAATGATGAAGAAGATCCTGGCCTGAATCGGGCAAACTTTTAAACTCCAAATATAAAAATATTCAGACTAGCAAAGATATGTTTTTCAGCATTATTTTCTAATATTCTCAACATCTTTGATTAGTGGTTGAAATTATAATTTTATACAAATTTCTCTCATTCCATTTCTAAAGCATCTTTACAAATGGATTTTCCAGTCTTTTTTTCCCCCCCACAGGTACCTGTGCTGACATTCAGTTTAGAATTAAAAATACATTTTCTTTGTATGTTGAAATTATTTTATCTTTTCAGGATAAATATGGGTTAAGGTTAATGATTACAAAGTTTGTTAGTCCATTGTTTTAATCTTCATTTTTATATACGTTATCACTATTTGTTATTGTTGTTGTTGTTGATTGCCTTTGAGTTGAGTACAACTCATAGCAACCCTATGAACAAAAGGCCTGAAGCCCTTCTACAACTATCGACCTTTCGGAGACTTCTTGTTTAGGAAGTGGATGCCACTTTTGCTTTCGGATGTTACATAATTTAGTAATTGTCTTCAGTTGCCTGTTGTTGCTATGAGAGATATACCACAAGTGGATGGCTATAGCAAATAAATTTATTCTCTCCAAATTCAGGAGAATAGAGGCCTAAAGTCAGGGTGCTGCCTCTAGGGGAATCTTTCTCAGTTTTTGAGGAAAGTCTTTTCTCCTTTCAACATCTGTAATTTGCCATACCAAGGAGAGTATCATGTATCTTGATCTTGCTCTGTGTCAAGGAGTCTCCCTGCATGGGGACCGGGCTCCAAATGTTGCAAATTACACCTGGCTTTCCTTTCTTGAGAATAATGAAATCCTTCTTTCTTTGGTCTATTCTCTCTCCTTTTATCTTTTGTAAGATAAAGGGTATTGCAGGACTTTACTGAAAAACCACTCTTTACATCAAGTCAGGGTCATGACAAGATTAAGAGTACTGTATTTCACTGTTAATCTTTTACAACTAATTAGCTTCTTAGATTTGAGAATATCATTACATAATTATCACATTAAAATCATTACACCAAAATGCTAAGGATCATGGCCTAGCCAAATAAACATATTTTCTCTGTGAAGGTGTGGGAGTGGGATGACATGATAATGACAGAGAAAATAAAATATTGTTAGGTAAATGAAAAAAAAAAAATCTCTCATGTACTTTACATTTACTTAAAGGTTTCCAGACACAATTCACTTTTTTTTCCTTGTT
>NW_006399874.1:8404454-8408458 GCF_000299155.1 Elephantulus edwardii
TTTTGTGACTGAGATAATGTCTTCCAAGAGCACCCATGTTGTGAAATATTTTATGAATTCCTGGTTTTCAGTGCTGTATAGTATTCCATTGTGTGAATATAATTTTTTTTTTATTCCATTGTGTGAACATTGTTTTTATTTCCATGCATTTTGTGCATGGGGGGAAACAATTCACTTTTAAAATAGGTTCTACAGATAGTCCTCAATTTATGATGTATTCTCAAGCCTCAAACGTGCATTATTAAAGGGTGCTATGAACATGCAAGCGAAATCCTACTGAAGATTATCCAAAAATGACTGAAACAGTATATTGACAGAGAACTAACTATAAGCTGGGTTTAAAAGAAGTTGTGGCAATAGAGGCATTATTGGCAATGTCAGATGAATCTTGGCAGAAAGCAGAGTACCAGAGAAATGTCTATCTGTGTTTTGCCTCACATAATTTGGGCATTTTATTAGGTGATGCTATTTCTTGGATAAGACATGAAAGGCCGAGGGTCAGTGAAGGAGAGGAAGACCTTCAAACAGGTAGATTGACACAGTGACTGCCACCATGGCTCTAGTGTGTCAGAGAGTGTGAGGGTAGCACCTGATAGGACAGAGTTCAAATCTTTTGTTCATAGGGTTTCTTATGGGTAATATTCAATTGGGACTTAACAGTAACAACAACATATTGAATGTGATCCCCATTCTTGTAGTTAAGTAAACCATCCTTTATCTCCTTCTGTTTTAGATAATACTCCAATTCTCTATCAGACTCTTATCTGAAGGTAGTACGTTTTACTGTTGCTATGTGCCTTCAAATTGCCTGAGACCCATAATAACCTTATGTACAGCAGCTCTGAAGCCTGCCTTGTCCTGAGCCAGTCTCACTAATTCCAACACACCAACGCTCATTGCCCCAGCTGAAGGTTTTACAACATGGTATATCCATTTATTATGTTTCTTGGCCTGTTGCTGTAATCTGTGAACTTTAATTTGTGTTCCTTGCTGTGAGGAAATATAACTTGGTGACACAAACTGATCTAGTGTCTTTTGTTCCAGTCTTTTCATAGTATTTTTGGCATTTGCATTGGTTATAGCAGGCTATGCAAAGCTCAGTTCAGAGTATTTATTCCTGTGAAGACCCATCTATAGCCACTTTGGTGTCATTGTCCAATATAATAGAATTTCCAACTATGTGCTGGCCTTCCCCCATAAGGATCTGTCCCATAAACGTTTACCACCTCTTTCTTTCTTGCTGGCAAACACAGCTATTTTCATTGGCATTCTGGGCTTCAGAAAGAGAAAGCAGAATATGTCTAGTTTCAGCCTATCTTTGCATTTGCTAACATGTACAACTCACTGTGCTGATCTGTTTTTGCCTTCCTCAATCAGGATCTTCCCATCCACTGGTATTAATGTGGCAACTTTTCAGATCAAATACTCCTATGCCCTGTAACTTCCATTTGTGAACCATGTAGCTCTTTGCTTATCAGTAGGAAGTTGTTCATAGGGCACTGTCCATGTAGTAATAAGCTCTGGAAGCATCTCTGGATGTTGCACGGTAGGACCAATGGGAAAAGAGCATACATGCAAGTAGCTTCTGTCCATGTTATTGCCAGATAGAACTCTGGATTTTTGTTTGATTTAGCATCCAACTTTTGTTTGTTGTGTGGGAAACATCATCCCATTCAGGTTATCCCTAATCTGTTTTCCAATGTTTTATATTATAAGTTATTGCCAATGTAATGTAAAATTACACTAGATATCTGGACCAATAATTCCCTTTTAACCAGGCTATGGCAATAGGCTGGTGAATTTAAACAATACTGTGGTAAGACTGTAAATATAACCTGATATTCTTCCCATGTGAAATCAAACTGCGTGATTCTTTTCTGAGTGTGGAATGAATAGTTGTGGTTCTTGCACTAACCAAAACATAACATCAGCAAGATCTATAACTAAGTACTAGTCACTTTTGGACGGCTGTATTTTCTTCACTGTTGATGCCATGTCTGGGACTGTGGAAAAAAACAGGTGATCCTACTTTATTTAGATTTCAGAAGTTAACCTCCATGAGCTGTCTACCTTTTTTATAGGCTATAAAAGATTGTTATACAGTGAGCTTGTTGGCACCAACACTCAAACTTTTACCATGTCTTAATCAAAGCAGTTATTTCGTCTACCAGATATTCTATATTGCTTCAAATTAATAACATGAGTGGACTCAGTCAATTCTAATGGCTTCCATGACAAATCAACTACAGTCTCAGAGCAGACTTACATACCCTCAGTTTTACAATACCCGGGAAAGGGAGTAGTCCCCAATAAGACATAATATCTATACCAACAATGCATTCATGTAAAGGAGATACAACTATTTCCCACAAGATCTGTTTATATTTTACAACTCTTATCCAGACTTTCCTTCTGTCCCATTAATTGCTGCATTCTCTTACACTCTTAATTTAACATTAGGTCCCTTCAAGATTTTATCGCTAAATTCAGAGATTGTGATGCAATGGACTCCTGTGTCCAAAAGCCTCAGGAAGTTTTCTTCTTCCCGCCCCCCACCCAAGCCATTTTCCCCACACGTGGACATATGGTCTCAGGTTCCCGTAAAAACCAGACCAGAAGATGTTGGCCTTCCTGTCAATTTATTTCTTGATCAGCTAGCTGAACTTTTGCTTCAAGTGATTCCAGGTAGGGCCTCTCATCATTAATTACCTCATAATTGGGATGAATAGAATGGACTTGGTTTAGACCTTCTTTATGTTGGGGGTTCAGATGGATCTTTCACTGCTCCACTCAACTTCCTATAGAGATGCTTTACAACCTTTGTTTCAACTTCATCAAAGTCTGCTATATTCTTCCCATTCCTAAATAAACTTCTAAAAATATTTACCTTCCTAGGGTAAATCTCCCCCCTATACTCTTCTCCTGTTTGTCTAAAAATTACCTTAATGTTCCTTGTGTCCATAAAACTCATAAGAGGAAGTCATTTCAATAAAGTTGCCTTGTTTCCATTAGCTACATGAGGTGTTTATGTTGGAGAAGCTTGCATGACTACCATCTTTTTCATGGCCTCTGTAAAAAGCCATCTATCTACTCGTGTGGTTGCGGTCCGCCGCCGAGCTTCTGTCAGGGGTGCTGAGCGTGTGGAGGCGGCTTGTGGAGGCGGGAAGGCGGCAGTGGTTGAAGGGGCGAGGGTTCCAGTGGGCGGGAGAGCAATGGTGATGGCCGCGCTGCGAAGAAGGGCCCAGGCCCAGGTGGCGGGGTCAGCGGGCGGAAGGCAGAAGCAACAGTGGCCTCAGAGGTGTGGTGTCGCCAGGTGCGGGAGCTGGGCGGCTGCAGCCAGGCTGGGAACCGCCACTGCTTCGAGTGCGCCCAGCGCGGGGTCACCTACGTGGATATCACCATGGGCAGCTTCGTCTGCACCACGTGCTCCGGCCCCCTGGTTTGATGATCCAGATGATGTTATCGAGTGGAGGCCGACCCATAACGACCCTGTGAACAGCAGATAGGAACTTTGACCTATCCAGTGCCATCCTCATCATCTGACACGCTCGAGCCCACTGCTGCAGTCGCTGTGTCAGTCCACCTGATTGAGGGTCTTGCTCTCCTGCTGACCCTCCACCTTTCCAAGCTTGATGCCCTCTCCAAGGAATAGCTTCTCACAGCAACATGCCCAAAGTATGTGAGATGAAGCTTTGTCATCTGTGCCTCCAAGGAAGCACTTTCTCCAAGAGATTTTTGTTTGTTCACCCTTAATAAAGTACAGTCTCATTTACACACATACACACACACACACACACACACACACACACACACACACACGCATCTATCTTCATTGGGTAAATGTACAATAGCCTGCCTATGGAGAAGACCAACTACTTCCTCTTGAATGCCCCATTTGCTAATTGGAGAGGTAGAAGACAGATTTCCTTTGGAGAAGAAACAATTCTAATCACATATTTTTTTGTTTTATTTAAATTTATTATTAATTACAGTAAAAATTTACA
>NW_006399874.1:8409723-8410944 GCF_000299155.1 Elephantulus edwardii
ATGTGTCTGTCATTGTATCAGTACTATGCTGTCTTTACCACCATGGCAGTGTAGTAAGATTTTAAATCAGAGAGTGAGATACTCCTGCCTTTCTTCTATTTTTAAGGACTGCTTTGCTTATTCGGGACTTCTTTCCATTCCAAATGAAACTGGAGATTGCCTTTTCTATCTCGTTGAAGAACTAATCACATATTTTATCCTCTTTCAAGCCAATTGTCCCCTCTTAGTTAATTTGTTGTGTAACATATTCTTGCAATAGAATTCGTGAGTGCTGTATAGATAGTTGTGCAAGCACTAGCCAAAAAATCTGCCATTCTGCGGCATTCCATAGAGGCGGTTCCTACATTTGTCACACTTATAATCCATTTTGGTAAGAATTCCTCAGAGGAAGCCTTCAATTACAATCTACAAATTTATACATTTCCTCCACCTCATGTCACCTGATAACAACAGCTTCTTAATTCTGCCAGTTTTATTCTTGGACTATTGTTTTGGTGACCACAGATCTCAGGAGTATTTCTTGTAGCTTCTACATGTTGTTTTGTCAATTTGGGGGGTTTTTGAGGGTTTTGTTTTTTCTTTCCAGGTAGACCCTGAGGTTAAGGGGCAAAACTGTATCCTGGTAGGACTTTGTTCAGTTACGATGTTAGCCTTCTTACTTCCTACCTTCTTTCTCTTTGCATTTGCATCCACTATGGATAGCAGTAGGGAGCTCTGACGGCCTAATGGTACATAGCTATACTGCAATCTGAAAGGCACACAGTTCAAAATCCACCAGATTTTGAGAGAAAGATGGGAAAATCTCCCCTTTATAATTCACTTCCTCTGAAGATCCATTGGAGAGTCAGCTATGGATTGGTTCTATCAAAGACACACAACAATGACAAAACCGATAGAAGGAAAGAACTTTAAATTTTGCACTTCTCCTTATCACTCTGTAGTATTTCTGTACACATCCAATTCACAAACTTCTCCAGAGTAAGACTAACTAAGTTGTTGTTGTTGTTGTTGTTGTTGTTGTTGTTATGTGCCTTCCAGGTATCTGTGACTTATAGTGATCCTATATAAGTACAACAACCCTAACCCTCCTCTGAGAATGGGAATCCCAGAACGCTTGATTGTGCTTATGAGAAACCTATACTTGGACTAGGAGGTAGTCATCAGAACTGGTCAAGGGAACACTACATGGTTCAAAATTGATAAGGGTATATGCCAGGGATG
>NW_006399874.1:8412324-8414719 GCF_000299155.1 Elephantulus edwardii
GCAAACTTTCCCAAAGCAATTAATCTTTTCTTTTCCTGGTTGCTGGTACCAAGAATGTTGATTGTAGAGCCAAGCAAAATGAAGCTGTTACTCAATCTTTTCACATCTATCATAATGTTGTTGATGGGCTCAGTGGTCAGAATATTTGTTTTTCTGATGTTGAGCTTCAATCCATTTTGAAGACTGCAGCCCTTGACCTTCTGCAGCAAGTGCTTCAGGTCCTCCTCAGTTTCAGCAAGCACGATTGTGATTGTGTCATCTGCATAACACAGACTGCTGATGGTTCTACCTCTAATCCTGATACCCTATTTCTTCTCATAGAGCTAAGCCTCCCAGAAAATCTGTCCTGCATATAGATTGAAAAGATGTGGAGATCAGACACTTTCTTGGTGCACCCTTCCCAATTTTGAACCACACTATTGTTTCCTTGCTTTGTTCTGACGACTGCCTCCTCGTCCAAGTATAGGTTTTGGATAAGCACAATCAGGTGTTCTGGGATTCCCTTCTTCTCAGAGTCAACCACAGTTTGTTGTGATTTACACAGTCCAATGCCTTTGCATGGTCAATGAAACACAGATAGACATTTCCTCTGGTATTCCCTGCTTTCAGCTAATGTCCATCTGGCTATAATATCCCTAGTGCCATGGCCTCTTCTAAACCCAGGCTGCACTTCAGGAAGTTCTCTTTTGATGTGCTGTTCAAGTCTTTTTTGGATAATATTCAGCAGAATCTTGCTTGCTTTTGATATCAATGAATCTGTTTGATAATTTCTGCACTCTGTTAGATCACCTTTTTTTGGAATGGTAATAAATATAGATCTCTTGTGGTCTGCAGGACAGGTGGTTGTCCTCCAGATTTCTTGGCACATCTGGATGAGCACATCCAGGGCAGGTGTTTGTTGAAATATGTCAATCGGCATGCCATCTATTCCAGGGGCCTTGTTGTTTTTGGGGGTGTTTTTTTTTTGCCAATTCTTTCAGAGAAGCTTAGACTTCTTTCATCACCACAGGCTCTTTCTCATACATTGTTTCATGAATTCTTCTGTGTCTGCCCATTCCTTTTGGTACAATGACCATTCTTTCTTCTTTTAATGTTTCCTGGATCATTTAATATTCTGCCCAAAGCTTCCTTATATATTGTAACTAGAGGTTTGAATTTGATTTTCAATTTCTTCAGCTTAAGAATTGCTTAGCGAGTTCAGCCCTTTTAATTTTCTGACTCCAGCTCCTTGCACATTTCATTGTAATACTTTACTTTGTCTTCCTAAGCTGCCCTTTGGAACCTTCTGTTAAATTCCTCAATATCTTGATTTCTTCCCTTTACTTTGATCTCTCAGGAATATCCAGAGTTTCTTCTGACATCCATCTTGGTCTTTTATTCCTCATCTCTTTTTGCATTCCTTTTGCATTCTTCCTGGATAACATTCTTGGTATCCTCCCACAACTCATCTGGTCTTCTCTCATTAATGTCCAAGACCTCAAACCTGTTCCTGAGATGGTTTTGAAAATCAGGAGGGATAGATTCAAGGTCAAAGTTTGGTAACTGTTACACTTGGTTTAATTTTCTTTAGCTTCAGTTTGAACTTGCATATTAGTAGTTGATGGTCTTTTTCACAATCTGCTCCTGGCCTAGTTTTCACTGCTGATATTGAGCTTCTCCAGCTATTCTTTCCACAGATGTAATTGATCTGGTTTCTATGCATAACATCAGGTGAAATCTTTTTGTATAGTCTGCATTTATATTTCTTATAAAATGCATTTGCAATGAAAAATTTGTTGATAGTGCAAAATTCTATCATCCTATCTCTGGCTTCAATTCTGTCACCAAGTCCATATTTTCCAACTCCTGATCCTTCTTCTATGTTCCATTCTTTTGCATTCCAGTCACCCATTATTATTAATGCCTCTTGATTGCATGTTAGATCAATCTGTGCCTGCAAGAGTGGGTAGAAATCTCCTATTTCCTCCTCTTTGATTCTCGTTGTTGGTGCATATATTTGAATGATGGTGGTATTCATAGGACTTCCTTGTATGTGTGTGGATAGTATCCTGTCACTCACAATGTTATTTTTCAACACGGATCTAGAAATGACTTTTTTCACTATGAAAACAACCCCATTTTTCCTCACATTTTTGTTTCCAGCAGAGTAGATCATGTGACCCTCTGACTCAAAATGTCCCATGCCAGTCTATCTCATTTTGCCAATAACTGGTATGTCAATATTTATGTGTTCCATCTATCAACAATCTGAATTATGCAGATGACACAACCTTGCTCGCTGAAACTGAGAAGGACCTCATACACTTACTGCAGAGGGTCAAGGACTGCAGCCTTCAATATGGACTGAGGCTCAATGTCAAGAAGACAAAAATTCTCACCACTGGACCAATCGGTA
>NW_006399874.1:8415209-8421185 GCF_000299155.1 Elephantulus edwardii
GTGACTGGGGTACTCAGGATGGGTGTGTCAGAGGCAATGAGATTGGCACAGGATAGAGCAGGGTTTAGGGCTGTTGTACATAGGGTCGCTATGAGTCCAAAATGACTCGACGGCACATAACAACAACAACAACAACAACAACAACAACAACAACAAATTTCTTTCTTAACAATATTCAATTTTTCTATATTCATGGTTCTTACATTCCATAGCCCAATCACTAATGTCTGCTTACAGCTGTTCCTCCTCCTATGTGTCTCCATACTTGAGGACTCAGCCTCAGTTTTGACCCACCCCCTTCCCTGCTCCACCAGCATTCACTTCTATTCCCACCTTTCAACATCTGTCTCCCATATATAGCCCTTGATGCGATGGCCTATATGTCAATCTTTCTGGGCTTCTGTGACTCTAAATGCCTCAAGCTACTGCCAGTTTTTTTTGCTGCAGGATGTTATCTTTTGAGTTCAGGAATCTTGAACTTCTGCTCCAGGATTGACTTCTTTTGCCTTAGGGCATCTTTACCTCCATTTATCTTCTAGTTTTTCTTATAGAGAAAGTATGACTTGCCTAGTTTGTCTCTACTTTCTCAGGGATCAGTGTCCTTTGTTAATTTATTCTAATATTTTGAAAACTCTTATGTATTATATCTAGATAGTAAGATAACCCAATCCCTGTTATATTTCATGTCTTATATGAAATTCTACAGAATAATGTAACAGCTTGTGCTCTTATTCAGAACCCATGTGTCTCTGAGAGTTAAATGTTAGACTGCTTTACCAAAGGTCATAATTTTAAACTCTAAAACTATTCTTCAGCAGTCAAATGGGACAATCTACTCCTATAAAGATTTAGAGACTGAGAAACCCTATAGAGAAGTTCTATTCTGGCTCACAGGATTGCTATGGGTTAGAATCAACTGGATGGCTGTGGATTTTCCCCTGATACTCATGTTTCATTTAGATAGGCCTCAACTCTCAGAGACTTTTACCTTCTTAATCTTCAAATTTTCTTCTAGTACTTTTTTTTTATTTTTAGACAATATGTTTCATAGTAAAAGGTGAAATGTAGAGCTAGCTTCCTGCTCAAAAGCTAACCCATAAATTCAGTAGGTCTTCCTTTATTCTAACACTATCTATTGACTGACTAGTTCCTTAATTATTCCAACATTTTTGGCTAACACAGCATTTTGCTATATCTTAATATTTACAAACAAAAATCCTTGTGACTGGGCCAAAAAGCAACATCATGATAACTGGAGAGAGGTTGGAATTGTTAATGATTTCTACTTACTTGGTTCCCCAATAAACATCGTGAGTATGATTTTCCATAGTATTGGTACTATTTTTTCACAGTCAAAAAATGAAATTACATATCACATAGAGAAAACTTGTTGATAAAGACCTGTCCAAAATGATAAAAAGTAACAATATCAATTTAAAGACTAAGGTGCACGTAGTGCAATTACTTACTATGCATCTTAAGTCAGACAATGTATAATTATGATAGAATAAAAATTGATGTCTTTGGGTTGTGGTATTTGAGAAGAGTACTGACTATATCATGGACTGTCAAAATAACAAATGTATTTTTGAAGAAAGTGCAATCCAAATGTTCTTTAGAGTCAAGGAGGGTAAAACTTCATCTAATATACTTTGGGCATGGTCAAAGAAGGGGCCAACCCTTGGGAAAAGACACCTTCTTGGTAAAGTGAAAGATTAACAAATGAGAAGACTTTAAACAAGATAGATTGACACAGTGATTGTAACAGTAGGTGTAATTATATCAGAGTTGGTGAGGAATGGCACAAGAAAGGGCAGGGTACAGTTCTGCTGTTCACAGGGTCACTATGGGCCATTGCTGATTAGACATCACGTAACAACACAAAAATTCCAATATGCCTTTTTGTATTTCTATTGACTTCTTGCTATTCAATTGTCTCAATTCTTTATTTATGGGTCATTTCCTTTGGCTTTTAGTTTTTGAAACCTTATAAAAGATACTAATTAAAAATAGCCTCCCTTTGTTATTCTTAATGGATGAAGATTTCTTTTTTCTAATTGTGCTTATTTGTTTTTATGTAAATTTTAGAAATGACTTGTCAATTAAAAATTCTCTTTGAAATAGTGTTACATTCAAATAGACTATCATTGAAATAACTGACTGTTGTTAGGTACTGTCAAGCCAACTATGAATCATTGTTGTTTCACGTTAAATTGGAATCAACTCATGGCTACCCTCCAACAGGCTTTCTGAGGCAGAAAACCTCCACTCATAAGGACTTTAAGAACAATTTATACTATTCTGCACCATCTTGAGGGTCTCTGCCATGCTCAGTCCCATTTTGGCAGTCATTGTAATATGTGTGATGTTGTTGTTGTTATGTGCCATCGAGTCTCTTGTGACTCATAGCAACCCTACGTACAACAGCCCTAAACCCTGCTCTATCCTGTGCCAATCGCACTGCCTCTGACACATCCATTCCTATTACTTCAGTCACTGAATCAATCCACCTCATAGAGGGTCTTCCCCTCCTGCACTGTCCAACACTTCACCCTCCCAAGCATGATGTCCCTCTCCAAGTACCTGTCCCTCCTTACAACATGAATATGTGTGATAAAGTATAATAATCAAAAGAAAGAAAAACAAATCTCCTGTTATCTAGTTGATACTGTTCATAGTGAACCTATATGAGAAAGTATAATGTCCACAGAGGGTTTCCATGGTGATATATGTAGTAGGTTACAGGATCCCTGGTGACACAGTGTGGTATGTGCTGTATATGATCTAACCAAAAGGTCAGTAGTTTTAGTCTACTAGCTGAATAACATGAGTAATACTCAGAAGGTTGACTCTTTGAAGGCACCCGCCACTTTGTGGGAGACAATGTCCTTGAATAAAGCTTGGCAGTCTCATAAACCTAACACAGAGTCAGTATGAGTTGGAAACAACTCAGTGTTAGTGTACAATATTTTCTAGTCTAGCTAGTCTGTTGGAAGAATATGTTCAGTCTCCTTTTGTTAAGACATTGTTAGGTGCCATGGTGTCAAGTGTGACCCATTGTGATCCTTTGAACCTTGTGATCTGAACCTTGCCCTATTTGCTTCGTCCTCTAATCTCTGATGTAGAAGAGACTCTCAAGAAGATGCATTGACACTGTGGCTGTAGTGGTGGGCTTCAGTATGTTACAGATGGTGAGGATGGCACAGGACAGAGCAGGGCTCAAGTCTGCTCTTCACAGGACTGCTAAATCGTAGTTGATTTAATCGCACTTAACAATATTGTTGTTGCAGTTATTGTATTAATCCACGTTATTGATAGTCTTCCTCTTCTTCTCTGATTCTCTACCTTTCCCAGCATGATGTCTTTCTCCTAGGCCTAGCTTCTCTTGAAAATGTGCCTAAAGTATGTGAAATCACCGTCTCTCCTTCTAAGGAGCATCCTGGTTGCACTTCCTTCTAAGCAGATGTGTTTAGTCTTGTGGCAGTCCATGGGATATTCAGTATTCTTTCCAATAAAACTCAAAGACATCTATTCTTTTTCTCTCTTTCTTATTCATTGTCAAACTTTCAGATGCATAGGAGATAACAAAAAAGACCACGGCTCAGATCAGACACACTTTAGTCTTTAAACTAACATCTTTGCTCTTCAGCACTCTGGAGAGGTCCTTGACAGTAGATTTTCCCCAAACACCATGTCTTTATACTTCATGACTGCTTTTATTATGAGTGTTGATTGTAGATTCAAGTAAAATGAAATTAAATCCTATGTACAGCCTTAGAAGCATTCTTGAGGGTTGCCATGAAGGTTTGAATTTGTTGTTGTTGTTGTAGGTTGAGTGTTAGTTAATGAAAAGGTTATAAGATGAACCCTACCAGGAGCACTTTGAGAAAAAGATGAGTTTAACCTCCTCCTATTAAGATTTATGACTTTGGAAATCTGATTGAGGGTCAATATGAGTCAGAATCCACTTCACAGTGTTAGTTTTAATCTTACAGAAATAACTTGTCTCTTCTTTCTCCCACCAAATGATAAGTTCAAACCACTACCATTTTGATTATTAGTATCTGAGGGCTTATCAACTGTGCTATCAGGACTAGTTTAAACCACGGTAATAATTTTCCAAATTGCTAAAATGTTTTTGGCACTGTTTATACACATTTTCTTAAGATTACATATATTTTTATTGTATCATTTTTGTACAAAAAGTCTTTCATTAATTCTTCTGACTGATTTTTACTTGAAGTACTTATTTGAAGTATTTATTAGGAAAGCAAATACTGTGAGTCAACACATGCAATACTCAAGTATTCCTCTCCATTATCTTTTCTATTTTACCTAACTCTGCAGGGGGAAAAAAAAGGATTTACAAGGTAAGTCCTTGTGGTAAGGAAGTGTGCTGCCAACATAAAGGTGCACAGTTTGAATCCCCCAGCTGCTCCACTTGGGAAAGATGACTAAGCTCTTCCCATGTGATTTACTACACCTGAAAACCTGCAGGAGAGGCAGCTATGGGTTAGTTCTAACCTGACAATGGTACACAACAACAGTAATGTAGGAATAGACATAGCTGAATTTGCAGCAACAATCTTGTGATTATGAGATTCAAGTCTAGAAAATATAAGAAGTCTTAGCAATTTTATTGTAAAGTAACTGACCCAACAACAGCATACATCTTTTTTTGTCCCTTATACTTTTTTTTAATAAAAAACTTTTTATACTGGTTTATTTACAAAGTGAGTATACATTGTTTTTCACATTGGATTTTCCACATTTCCTTTACCCACCACACCCTCCACCCACCAAATTGTGTGACCCCATGATTAACCACTTCCCACCATCCCACCCCACTCCATCCTTGCCCATCTTCCTAGGCTCCTAACTTCCCCTCCTTGGATCCTCTCACATATTCTACAATAATGGTTTTATGCAATATTTGTCCTTATGGGACTGAGTGAGTCTGTTTAGCATCATAGTCTCTAGTCCCACCCAAGGTAGATAGTAATATACAAAAATCATTGCTCCTGAATGCTGTATAGTATTCCATTGTGTTAATATACCATCATTTCTCAATCCATTCGATTGTGGTTTTATGTGAACTGTTTCTATATTCTTGTGATGGTGAATAACGCTGTTATGAACATTGATGTACAAGTCTCTGTTAGGGCCTCAGTTCTTATTCTCTTGGAGTATATTCCAAGCAGTGGAATAGCTGTGTCATATGGAATTTCTATGTTCAGCTTTTTGAGAAAGCATCAAGCTGCCTTCCAGAATGGTTATATCATTTTACAATCACACTGACAATGTGAGTTCCTATCTCACCACATCCTCTTTATTCCTTGCTGTCCTGTTAATTTTGCCATTGCTATTAGAGCAAGATGGTATCTCATTGTGGTTTTTATTTACATCTATTTTATTGTTAGTGTTTTTGAGCATTTCTTCATGTATCTGAATATTGTCCCTTATACTTTTATACTTTTGATTTTGATACTTGCACTTTTGATTTTTATACTTATAATTCCCTTGTCCCTTAAACCTGCACTTTTGATTTTGATAAATATGTAAATTTTTGTAAAATTTAGAAGACATCAATATCCTATTATTGTATTTGCGTATGTTTTATATTTTAAAATTTTTTTGCAAAACTGCGTGACCTGTTGCCATAAAGCACCATGCAGATGAACAAATGTTAAAATCATAACAATCCTAGTAATGTTCTTTAAAGGAGGCTCTGGATTCAATGTTTTTCATATAACTGAGAAGAGTATAAGTGTGAAAATTATCAAACAGTATCATTGATATCACATGCAGGCAAGATTCTACAGATTATTCAAAACCAACTGCAACAACACATTGACAGAGAACTGCCTGAAGTGTGGGCTGGAATAGAAGAGGCTGTGGCACTGGGGATATTATGGTTAAGTTCAGATAGATCTTGGCTAAGAACAGAGAGTACCAGAAGCATGTCTATCTGTGTTT
>NW_006399874.1:8422346-8432000 GCF_000299155.1 Elephantulus edwardii
AGCCTCCCAGATAATCTGTTCTGCATACAGGTTGAAAAGGTATGGAGATAGACTTTCTTGGAGGTAGACTCATTAACAATGTGAGTTATGCAGATGA
Source organism: Elephantulus edwardii (assembly GCF_000299155.1). Classification (NCBI taxonomy): domain Eukaryota; kingdom Metazoa; phylum Chordata; class Mammalia; order Macroscelidea; family Macroscelididae; genus Elephantulus; species Elephantulus edwardii. The sequence continues at coordinate 8,422,444 of NW_006399874.1, forward strand.
CACAACCCTGCTTGCTGAAACTGAGGAAAACCTGAAGCACTTGCTGCAGCCTTCAATATGGATTGAAGCTCAAGGTTAAGAAAACAGAGGTTCTCACCACTGGGAAGATTGACAGCATCATGGTAGATGAAGAAATTGAGATTGTTCACAGTTTCAGTTTGCTTGGCTCTACAATCAACACTCTTGGTACCAGGAGCCACAAAATTAAAAGATGAATTGTGTTGGGAAAGTCTGCTGTTAGAGATCTCTCCAAAGAACTGAAGAGCAATGATGTCAGTCTAAAGACTAAGGTGCGCCCGATACAGGCCATAATCTTTGCAATCACTTGCTAAGCATCAGAGAGCTGGACAATGACTAGGGATGAGAGAAAGAGAATTGTTTCCTTTGAGCTGTGATCCTGGAGAAGACTATTGATTATACCATGGACTGCTAGGAGAACAAACAAGTTCATCCTGGAGAGGATGAAGCCAGGCTGATCCTTTAAGACAAGGATTCTGAAGCTTAGTCTGACATACTTTGGACATGTTGAAAGAAGGGATCAGTCCTTGGAGAGGTTTGTCATGCTTTGGAGGGTAGAGGGACAGCACAGGAGAGGAAGACTCTTTATGAGATGGATTGATTCAGTCACTGCAGTAATGGAGATGGGTGTGTTGTAAACTATAAGATTGGCTAGGGATAGAGCAGGGTTTAGGGCTGTTATCCATAGGGTCACTATGAGGCGCAGGTAACTCAATGGCACATAACAACACCACCAATAACAGTACTTTTGTTTTCTTCTTACTTAACATTTTAAAGAAGATAGAATTATTAGTTTTATTAGATTATTAACATTTTAAAGTAAATTCTCTGAGGAAATTGATCTGCTACATTATTTTGACTTATGTAACCCCAACCAGTCAAGATTGAGAGTTGTTAAAGCATAAATCAAGGAATGAGAGTATTTCTTCCAGTGTTTTAACTGGATGATTATTTCACAGAACCTAAACTTGACAGCAAAATTTATATTACCAAGCATAATAGACAGACACTTATTGAGAACCACTTATAAGAAAATCTATCCTCATTAATAATTCTTCTCTCTTAATATTTTACTGGAAAAATTAATATTTTTTGACTTTTTAAACTTTTTCATCATCAAGAATTGTCATGAGGGTAGAAGTTCTGTCACTCACTCATTCGTTTCCATTGAGTTGGAACTGATTCATAGCTTTGTTGAGTTTCAGAGGCTATAAATTTCATGGGAGGAGATTGCCCACTTTTTCCTGGAGAGCAGTGGGTGGATTTATACTGAGAGAGAGGTGCCACTATTGAATTAACAAGTATAGCTCCCTATTGACTGTCTGTTGTTATTGTACCTTAAAATTAGAACCAATCCAGAGCTGACTCTTCAGCAAATTTTCTGAGGCTGTAAATCACATGGGATGAGATCACCCATTTATCTCTCATGGAACAGTTTGTAGATTTGAACCGCATGCCTTTGTGTTGGCAGCACAGCTCATTACCACTAGATCACCAGAGAACATCTAAATATTGCCTTCCCTGAATGAATGAAAGCATCCAAAGCAAAAGAAGATGCTCATAGGAGTAAGATAACTAAGAAGAGTGAGTTTATTGTTATGGCTTAGTAATGTTGCATTCCATCAACATTTTTGTTGAGCATTTGCAGTATTAGTTGCTTATTTTAATTTAAAAATTCAGAGATATCATCCTGCAAAACAGAACAGTAGTCAAAAATATGTATGTGAGTGGTTATAGTGACCATTACATGTCATGATTGCATTTGGAATTGAAAAGGCAGTGTGACTATAAAATTTCTGACTTTTATAGAATGAATTTTGGAAGTCTCTGCTTTATTAGGTCAGCTGCTTGTATCTCCAAAGCAGTAAAGCTTTCATTCAGATAAAGTGTTCCAGATACCATTGCCCTTGTATTCGACAGTATATCTGAAAGTGCTTTTATCTGACTCCAGTAAAAATTTGCCTTCTAAAAATCAGAATGGATTCATCAGATAAGAAGTGTGGCTGCTCCATCATCACATTTGTATCATACAGGTAGAGGTAAGATATTTTTAATGTGATAAAATTATCTTTTTACAAATTTGTTGGTAGTAAAGCAATTATAGTGGGATGCTTGGACAGTGAAACTATCTTTGCCAATTAAATAAGGGATATTCCGATTTATTGAGAGCTGTGAGTAAAGGGCCTTATTTTTCTTTCCCTCTTGTCCTCTTTAACATTTAGCTAGCACTTTCTATTTGCATCTAACAGCTTGTACTTTCCCTGGGATTTATATGTAACTGGTAATTTCCTCACTCAGCTCAGGAGGAAGGTTGGTAATAGTTTTATCGCTATTTAAATGAGTACGGAGTTTGACAGCACGTCACAAAATATTAGTTTTTGTTGACTCCTAAAGCAAAGAAAGAGGGAGGTGGGCTATTGAAGCTAAGTTTAAATGTACAGTGAGGATAAGGATGGGAATGGGACACGAAACGCACAAGGACAAAATTTCAATTAGTGGCACTAAGATGAACTCTTTAAAATTATTGCCAACAACCTCGGGAAGTTCTTCATTTTATACCCTTCAGAACTTCCCCTCAGGCTTCCAATTCTGGGCCCAATTAAGTTCTACTCACAGAACCTTGACCTTATTTCAACTCATCTTTGGTAGCAGGTGATAGGCTATTTGGACTCTGTGTTTGAAATGTTGGTATTGTTCTAGTGGAAAAGAGAACCCAAATTCAAACATATCTATAGGAACACTTTTATTGGCATAAATAGGTAAAAGACAAACAGACAAACCTTTTGGGAATAAGGGGAGACATCAGCATGATGCTAAAGATATTCTACTGAATCACAGCTATGACTATACACAATTGAGAAACAAATAATATTATCACCATTTCATAATTGGTGGCATTTACAATCCTTAACTTTTGCAGATTGGACTACTTAAGTAAGCAAAAGACCATGATAGGGTCTATTTTGGTACTGTTGTTGCTCTTGTTGTTATGTGCTATCAAGCCACTTGAGACTCATAGAGACCCTAAGCACAATAGAACCTCGATCTATCATTGTCTCCAACACACCTAATCCCATTACTCCAGTCACTGAGTCAATCCATTTCATGCAAGGTCTTCCTCTTCTGCATTGTCCCTCTGCCCTTCTGAGCACAATGTCATTCTCTAAGAACTAGTCCTTCCTAGCTACATGCCCAAAATATATGTCACTCTTAGGTGCCATTGAGTACTACTCAAAGTGACCTTATGAACATCAGAGATGAACTCTGTCCTATCCTATGCCATTCTCATCTTCTTTGCCACACTAAAGTCCAGTGTTACAGCCACTATGTCAATCTATCTTGTTGAGGAGATTCCCATTCTTCGTTGAACCCTCTACTTTTCTGAATATGATGTCTTTCTTCAATGACTGGCCCCTCCTAACAAGATGCCAAAAGTATATGAGACAAAGTTTCACCATCCTTCCATCTAAGGAACATCCTGGCTGTACTCTATCTAAGATATATTTGTTCTTTCTCTTAGCAAGCCATGGAATATTTAGTGCTCTTTTCCAGCATCATTGATCAAATGCATCTATTCTTCTGTCATCTTTATTCACTATTTAACTCTCAAATGCAGAGCAAGTAATTGAAATGACCATGACTTGGATCTGCCACACCTTAGTCTTTAAATTGATATTGCTCTTCAGCACTTCGGAGACTTTACCGACTGCACACTTTGCAAATGCAACAAGCCTTTTGATTTCCTGACTGCTGGTACCAAGGCTTTTGATTGTGGGTGGATTCATGTAAAGTGAAATAATTGACAGTTTCTATCTTTTTTTCATCCATCATGATATCGTCTATTGGGTCTGTGTTGATAATTTTTGTTTTATTTACAAAGGAGCACATAATCCATACTCAAAGTTGTACTTTTTGAACTTTTGTAGCAAGTGCTTCAAGTCCTCCTCACTTTCAGTAAGCAAGGTTAGCCATCTGCATAAGGTAATCTATCAAGTCTTTCTCCAATCTTGATGCTGTATTCTTCTTTATACAGTCCAGCTTCTCACATAATTTGTTTGGCGTAGAAATTAAACAGGTGTGGAGAAAGGATAAATGATCTTTTCTTGATTTTAATCCTCGCAGTGTTCTGAATGGTCGAAGTATAGATTTCACATGAGCATAATTAAGTATTCTGGGATTCCCATTCTTCTCAATGTTATCCACAATTTGTTATGATCCACAGAGTAAAATATCTTGCACAGATGATAAAACACAAGTTGACATATTTTCAGTACTCCCTGCTGTTAGCCAAGATCCATCTGTTATCAGCAGTGATATCTATGGTACCATGACCACACTAAATCTTGTCTAAGTCCCAAGAGTTCTCTGACCATTTTAGCCTTGTTTAAACAATCCTCAGCAATACTTTAAGACTGTGAACCAATAATGATATTTTTCAATATTTTCTACATTCTGTTGAGTCTTTTTGTTTGCACATATTATTATAATACTTTGCTCAAGCTGCACTTTTAAATCTTCTGCTCATCTCCCTCACTTTGGCAATCCTTTTCTTAGTTTTGCCTCTCTATATCCCACTGCTGTTCTCAGGGTCTTTGTGACATTTATTTTGATCTTTTCTTTCACCCACATTTTTGTAATGACCTCTTGATTTCTTTCTGGATGATAGCCTTAAAGTCATTTCACAACTCATTTGGTCTTCAATCATTAGTGTTCAATGCTTCAAACCTATTCTTGAGGTGGTTTTTAGATTTACATGGTATAGGCTCAGTATCATATTTGTGGATTTGAACTCTCTTCAGCTTCAATTTGATTTTGCATGTGAGCAATGATGATCTGTCCAACAAATAGGTCTTTAATTTTAACTGCCAGTATTGAGCTATTCTAATGATCCTTTTCACAAATTTATTTACTATGATTCCAATACAGTAAATGAGGTAAGGTCTGTGGCTTAATGATAAGGAGTAGAAATGCAAAGCCAAAGGTATATGGTTAGAATTAAAAAAAATCTCTCCATGTACAAAGATGGACAATGAGCTTCTATGTAGTTTACTGCCTATGCAAAACCTGTTAGCAGGGCAGCTATGAGTCTGTCTGACTTGACAGTACATAATAACAACAATAACAATGACAAGTATTGTGCCATGAGTTTATTGTTAAAAATGGCTTTCCTAGCTGTTGGCTTTGACTTTTATTAAATAACTGATTATAGGCTTAAAATAGAGTGTGTATTAATTAGTCACCATGGGATTGGTCACTTTTTCCTATCTCATCAAGATAAGATTAAGTAAGGGTATCAACTATGTTATAAATCTCACTGTGGAAAAAGGAAGTGGAAGCAAAGAGTATAACATGCATCCTTTGAAGTCAGAGATTCCTGGGCCAGTCTTACAGGGGTCTTCATGAAAGCAGCAGTAGCCTCAACAAAGAACCAGAGAGAGGCATGAGAGACAGATTATTTAGAACTGATTTATTACAGAGTTAGAGTCAATGGTCTTTGCCCAAGCTTGGCAGAAGACTGAGAGAAGATGCCATATTTGAAAAGCCTGTGGGAACATTTTTAATCAGACAAACAAATGATTTACTATGATGGAAATTAAAAGGGGAAGAAAATCTGGGACACATTTATAGTTAAAAAGAGCATTTCGTGGTCCATATTGAAATATAATGTGAGTGACAGGATAATAGCCATACGCAAACAAGGAACACCTGTCAATACCATAATCATTCAAATATATGCACCAACAACCAGAGCCAAAGAGGAGGAAACAGAAGACTTTTACCAGCTTTTGCAGTTAGAAATTGATCAAATATGTAACCAGGATGCCCTAATAATAATGGGTGACTGGAAAGCAAAAGTTGGGAATGGAGAAGAATAATCAGTAGTCTGAAAACATAGGCTTGGTGATAGAAATAAAGCTGGAGATAGAATTTTGTACAGTCAGTGATTCATTCATTGCAAATATATTTTCAAAGAAGCATAAAAACAACTATATATATCGACCTCACCTGAAAGTCTATGTGGAAATCAGATTGATTACATTTATGGAAAGTATTGTTGGAGAAGCTCAATATCAGCTGTGAAAACTACACCAGTATTGCACATTCATACTGAAACTAAAGAAAACTAAATCAAACACACAAGAACCAAAATTTGACCTCAAATCTATCCCACCTGATTTATAAAGCCATTTCAGAAACAGAGGCATTGAACACTAAAGAACAAAGGCTAGAGGAGTTGTGGGAGGATATCAAGAATAATAATCATGAAGAATGCATAAGGTTATTAAAAAGACAAAGGAGAAAGAAAAGACTGAGATGAGATGGATGTTGAAAGAGCACCGAGAAGCCAAAACAAAGAATTCAAGAATTTAGGGAGCTGCATAGAAGATTTTGAAGGGAAGCTTGAGAAGACAAAGCAAAGTATTATAATGAAATGTGCAAGGAGTTGGAGTCAGAAAATCAAAAGGGTCTAACTTGCTCAACATTTCTTACCCTGAAGGAAATAAAGAACAAATTCAAGCCTTGAGTTGCAATATTTAAGAATGAAGTGCTTGCTGCAAAAGGTTGAGGACTATCATCTTCAATATGGATTGAAGCTCAACAACAAGAAGACAAAGATTCTCACCACTGGCCGAATGGGCTGCACCATGACAGATGGACAAGAGATTGAGGTTGTTAGCAATTACAGCTTGTTTGGATCCACAATCAACACTCTTACCACCAGCAGTCAGGAAATCAAAACAAAAATTGAATTGGGAAAATTTGCTCTCATGGACCTCTCCAGGGTGCTGCAGAGCAACAATGTCACTCTAGAGACAAAGATGCGCCTAATCCAGGCCATTCTCTTCTCAATTACTGGTTATGACAAAAGAAGATAGATGTCTTCAAATTGTGGTGCTGGAGGAGTCTTGAACATAACATGAACTGCCAAGAAAACAAATAGGTCTGTTTTGGAGAGGATGAAACCAAGTCTCTGCTTGGAGGCTAGGATTTGAAGCCCTGTGTCACATAATTTGGGCACATAGACAGAGGAGAACAGTTCTCGGAGAAGTTCATCATGATCAGAAGGGTGTGAGGATAGTATAAGGGAGGAAGACCCCAGATAAGATGGATTGGTATAGGTTCTGGTGCAATGAGGGGTTTGCGTGTCAGAATTAGTGAGACTGGTTCAGGACAGGGAAGGTTTTAGAGTTGTTGTACACAGGTTTGCTATACATTGCAGGAAACTCAATAGCACATAAGAAGAACAACATAGGAGTAAGCAATGAGGGTTGCAGAGTGGATTATATTTGGGGGTAGGGGGTGGGGTTTGGGGAGGTGCGGGGGGGATTGTGTACCAATGAGGGAGTTTTTCTTTTGCTTTACGAGAGGAGCAAACGGGGGGGGGGAGGGGTTTGTGCGGGGAGAAGGGTGCAACAATGAATGAATGGAATTCCAAAATCTCTGTAGATGTTCATTGAAATGAAAAATAAACAAACTAAATAAAAATTTTTAAAAAAAAGCTGAAGAAAAAGAACAACATACTTTATTGGTTGGTTGTTTTTGTTTTTGTTTTTTTAAATTTAAGCCTCTTATTTAGAGTCAACAAGACCTCAGGAAGGGCCTTTGTATTTAAAGTTGTTTTTTATTATATTTTGGAGGAACACTTTTGTAAGTGGTACAGTACTCTTCTGTCAATATGCTGTACTGAGATAAACTGAGGTTGCTGTAATGCTGAACCTTGTGCCATTGGGGTGTCATATGCAATAATGGTTACTCATGGTGGACAGTGTTTGGCGGAGCTCCCAGTTTAAGACAGATTTTGAAGCAGGAGTGGCACCCACTTCCTAAACAACGTGCCTCTGGAAACTCTATGAACTTTGATAAATGTCAATATTTATAGAAAGGCTTCAGGCCTTTTCTGTGTAGGGTCGTGCTCGTGCTCAACTCAAAGACAATCATCAACAACAATAACATTCCAGAGCATTTGATTGTGCTTATACAAAACCTATACTTGGACCAGGAAGCAGTCATCAGAACAGAGAAAGGAAACACTGCACGGTTCAAAATTTGGAAGGGTGTACACAGGGATGTGTTCTATTTCCAAACCTTTTTCAATATATATATAGAAGAGATTATCCAGGAGGCTGGGCTCTATGAGGAGAAGTGTGGCACCAGGATTGGAGGAAGACTTATCTACAATCCATGTTTTGCAGATAACCCTGTTTCCTGAAACTGAGGAGGACCTGAAGCGCTTTCTGCAAAAGGTCAAGGATTGCAACCTTAAATATGCATTGAAGCTCAAGATCAAGAAAACAAAGCTTCTCACCTCTGGGCCAGGTGGCAGCATCAGGATGGATGGTGAAGAGCTTGAGATTGTTAACAGTTTTCGTTTGCTTGGCTCCACAATGAAACCTCCTGGTACCAGCAGCCAGGAAATTAAAAGACAAATTGCATTGGAAATGTCTTCTGTCAGAGACCTCTTCAAAGTACTGAAGAGCAAAAAGATCTCAGTCTGGAGACTAAGGTGTGCCTGATCCAGCATTTGCTATGTATCAGAAAACTGGACAATGACTAGGGAGGATAGAAGAAGAATTGTTGCCTTTGAGCTCTGTACTGGAGAATAGTATTGAATATACCATGGACTGCTAGGAGAACAAATAGGTTCATCTTGGAGAGAGTGAAAGAAGGCTGCTCCTTGGAGGCAAGGATTCTGAAGTTGTGTATGATACTCTTAGGGCATGTTGCAAGGTGGAACCGGTCCTTGGAGATATAAGTCATGCTTGGGAGGGAGGAAGGACAGCACAAATGAGGAAGATCCTCAATAAGATGGATTGATTTAGTGTCTGGGGTAATCAGAGTAGGTATGTCAGAGACAATAAGATTGGCACAGGATGGAACAGGGTTTAGGGCTGTTGTCCATAGGGTCGTAGTGAGTCCCAGGTGACTTCACAGCATATAACAACAACAATGGGCATAATATTGAATGATCCAGGCAGCATAAAAAGAAGATGGGAGGAGGACACAGAGTCACTGTACCAAAAATAACTTGTTAACACAGAAATATTTCATGAAACAATATATGTTCAAGAGGCAATGGTGATGAAAGAGGATTTTCAAGCTTCTCTGAAGGAACTGGGGAAAAAAAGAGGCTCCAGGAATTGATGTAATACCAATTAATATATTCCAAGAAACAGGTGCTGTCCTGGAAGTGCTCACCAGGCTGTGCCGACAAATATTATTGAACTAAATCACTAATATCACACTAAAGCTAAATCTTTCTGAAGAGATTATCCAAACACAATCATAACAGTACACCAACTAAAAATAAAATAAACATAAAATAAAAATAATACTGGTTTAAAAGAGACCGGGACACTAGGGACATCAATAACAATTCCATGTGGATCTTGGCTGAAAGCAGAGAGTACCAAAGAAATGTCTATCTGTGTTTTATTGACTATACAAAAGCATTTGACTACATGGATCACAACAAATTGTGGCTAGCCTTGAGAAGAAGTGGAATCCCAGAACACCAGTTGTGCTCATGAAAAATCTAT
>NW_006399874.1:8434603-8457115 GCF_000299155.1 Elephantulus edwardii
TAATACAGATTTATGCCTTCCAGAAGCCAAGTTTTTTAGAATTTAAATTCTGATAAATTATTTACTTCTTATTCAAGATATGAATGTCAGATAAAAATTGTGGAAAAAGTCACGATTCCAGTAACTTTAGAAAAACTTATGCGACACTTGCCATCCTGGGACATTAGCCACAGCCTGAGATTCAAAGGTTTCTGTTATCCAACCTTGCATCCTTTAGTTTTATTTTATTTGTTGCTTTTGTTGTTATGTGCCATCCAGTCACTTGCAACTCATAGCGACCCTATGCACAACAGCCCAAAACTCTGCTCTGTCTTGTGCCAATCGCACTGTCTCTGACACTCCCATCCTGATAACTCCAGTCACCGAATCAATCCACCTCATAGAGGGCCTCCCCCTCCTGCACTGTCCCTCCACCCTCCCCAGCATGATGTCCTTCTCCAAGAACCAGGCTCTTCTTTTAACATGTCCAAAGTATGTTAGACTGAGCCTCAGAATCCTTTCCTCCAAGGAGCCACCCGGTTTAACCCTTTCCAGGATGAATCTGTTTGCTTTCCTAACAGTCCATAGTACTCTCAATACTCTTCTCCAGCACCACAGCTCAAAGGCTTCAATTTTCCTTCTGTCCTCCTTGGTCATTGTCAACTCTCTGATACATAACAAGTGATTGTGAACACCATGACCTGTGTCAGATACACCTTAGTCTCCAGAGAGACACCGTTGCTCTTGAGTACTTAGCTATATAGATAGCTAAAATAATTTCATGTAAATAAAATAACATACATAGCGTTTGGCCCCAGTAGCCAGGAAATTAAAAGGTGCATTGCCATAGGAAAGTCTGCTGTTAGGGACCTCTCCAAAGTACTGAAGAGCAACGGTGTCTCTCTGAAGACTAAGGTGTGTCTGATTCAGGCCATGGTCTTCACATTCATTTGTTATGCATCAGAGAGTTGGACAATGACCAAGGAGGACAGAGGAGAACTGATGCCTTTGAGCTCTGGTGCTGGAGAAGAGTATTGAGAGTACCATGGACTGCTAGGAAAACAAATAGATTCATCCTGGAAAGGGTTAAACCGGGCGGCTCCTTGGAGGCAAGGATTTTGAGGCTCTGTCTAACATTGTCAACACTCTTGGCACCATCAGCCAGGAAATCAAAAAACGTATTGCAATGGGAAAGTCTGTTGTTAGGGACCTCTCTAAAGTACTCAAGAGCAATGGTGTCTCTTTGGAGACACAGGCCGTGGTCTTTGCAATCACTTGTTATGCATCAGAGAGCTGGACAATGACTAGGGAGGACAGAAGGAGAATTGAGCCTTTGAGCTGTGGTGCTGGAGAAGAGTATTGAATGTACCATGGACTGCCAAGAAAACAAACAGATTCATCTTAGAGAGGGTTAAACCAGACTACTCCTTGGAGGCAAGGATTCTGGGGCTTTGTCTGACATACTTTGGACATGTTGCAAGGAGAGACAGGTCTTTGGAGAGGGACATCATGCTGGGTAGAGTAGAGGGACAGCGCAGGGGGGGAAGACCCTCTATGAGGTGGATTGATTCAGTGACTGGGGTAATCGGGATGGGTGTGTCAGAGGCAATGCGATTGGCACAGGATACAGCAGGGTTTAGGGCTGTTTTGCATAGGGTCGCTATGAGTCACAAACGACTCGATGGCACATAACAACAACATATTCTCTACTAGTATAAAATATAAATAGCAAAGATACATAGGAGAAATGTCCCAAAAGGATATAATTAAGGCATTTTTGCTTTTAAAAAGATAAACAGCAATATTACTTCCCAAAATATTATTTCTGAATAGACGATGTTAAGCATATTGAATCAGTGTAAATCCATGTCCTTAAAATCTTTTATATGAATGAAACATGTGAAAACAAATGATCTTGGAGTTCATTTTAAACAGGTAGGACAAAATTAAAAGCAGATATAAGAGGAAATGACAACAATAAAAGGAGAAAATGTGTTTATAATGAGAAATATAGTAGGATTGATTGATCCACAAGATTCTTTGATTGATTTGCTTGATTTTTTTAAAAGAATATAAGACATAGACATGAAAAAAATTCAGAAGTCCAATCCAAGGAAAGAAAGATAAAAGCAAGCAATTGATTCAGAATAAAGTATAATGCCTGAATATACCATAAACCAGACAATATACTGAGAAAGTGTAAGAGATAGCACTTGATAAAATGATTCAAAGCACAGACAATTTAACAGGCAAATCCTTTTAGAGTTTAAAGACCAAAATGGTCCATAACTTCAAAAAAGAAGGTAGTAAGAAGTTCTTTCTACACTATTATAATGCTAGCATACCATTGACAATCTGACAAGGATAAGATCTTCATATTCTTTATGTAATCACTATGAAATCTGGTTTTGAGCTTGGTTTTTGAAGCACAAATAAAATTAAAGCTCAAAGATATATACTGTTGTTTATTTGTGATCTTTTTTCTAATTCTCTCTGTATAATTATAAATTTACACACATTCTTTCTGTAAATCTCAAATCTTCTGTAGAAGGAAATTTGGACAAACTTATTTTTTAAAAAATCCTAAAACTTTTATATAAAGTAAATTTCAAGCTTTTGTAAAATGTGTGACTAATAAAATAGATTTTTCTTTTCATCAGCATTAACTTTTTGTTAATACTTACCTACAAGTGTACACACTTTCACTCTTGGACACTTCTGTTCTTTCTCTCACTCTTTCACATGAGATTCTCTAGCTCACACACATTGCATCCAGCTGGAACTATCTTATAGCAGACTCTTTATTAGGTATATAAAGCTGTAAATAGCATGGGAGGAGATTGCCAATCTTTATCTTTTGGAGCCTCTGATGAAGTCAAACCCCCAGAGACCCGTGGCCTTCTGAGTTAGCAGCAGAACTGTCAGCTAGAGCACCAGAGCTTCCTCATGTAAGATCAGGTTGTGTATTAGGAAACAAAAATTTTCATCTTCCTTCAAATTCCCTTCATGTTCTTAAAAAAAAAAAGCAAACAGAAAACAAAACTCTGAAATAAAAACTGATCTGACATTCACCTCGGTCTTTTCTTCCTCTTCTGTCTTTAATGACTGTTTTATATTCTTTATAGATGGGATTCTTTATATCTTCCCACAGCTTATTTGGTCTTCATTCATTAGTGTTCAAGGTCTCAAACTTGTTTCTAAGATGCTTTTTAAATTCAGGTGGGTTAGACTCAAGGTCAAATTATGGTTCTTGTGGATTTAATTTTCCTCAGCTTCAATTTGAAATCATTTGATTTTCACAGTCAGCTCCTGGCCTAGTTTTCACAGCTGATATTGAGCTTCTTTAATGATTCTTTCCACATATATAATCAATTTGATTCTGGGCAGACCATCAAGTGAGTTCCATGTGTGTAGCCATCATTTGTATTTCTTGTAAAAGGTAAATAAATCGTTGATATTACAAAATTGTACCATTCATCTCAACCCTTATTTCTGTCACCAAGTTCATGTTTTCCAACTACTGATCCCTTTTCTCTGTTCCCAGTTTTTGCATTCCAGTCAAACATTATCAATAGTTCTTGGTTGCATGTCTGGTCAATTTATGATTGCAAAAGTTGGTAGAAATCATCTCCTTCTTCCTCTTTAGCTCTGGTTTTTGGTGCTTTTGAATGATGGTATTATTAACAAGTTTTCCTTGCATGCATGTGGATATTATCCTGTCACTTACAACACTGCATTTCAAGATGGATCTAGTCTTTTTAACTATGAATGGGACTCTATTTTTCCTTGCCTTTTAATTTCCAGCATAGTAGATCATATGATTGTCTGATTGCCAATACGTCTGATTTTGCCAGTGCTTAGTATGACAAGATTTATATGTTTCATTTCTTTTTAAAAAATGTCCAGTATTCCTACATTCACACTTTTCACATTACACAGTTCAATCAGGAGTGACTGATTGCAACTATTCCTTCTCCTTTGTGCTTTTCAATAGGAAGACTCAGCCTCCAGTGCCATATCTGCTAGTTTACTCTAAGTGTGCTCTATTGCACACTCTATGGTTTTTGAAGGCCTGTTATTTCAGAAGTGGATGGCCAATCCTTCTCTCTAGTCTGCCTGAATTTGGATATTAGCTTTAAAACAGTATATAAGCATTTTACCTAGAAGAACAGATGAAAGAAAAGACATATCTCATTATGAAAGTAATCAATAGATATGGTGGTTTTGGTCTCCCTACCCTTGGCATGTGTGTCTTGGTCCCATCTCCCTACTCTCTCTACCAGCATCCCCTTCTAGACCCTGCCTCACTTAGCCAGCACATCCCTCACCCCCAACTCCTGACATGATGGCTCCGGATTTCAGTCACTTCTGTGATATTGTTCTTTCATGCTGCTCCCCATCTCTCATGCTGCTGCCAGTCTCTTTTGCTTCTGATACATGGTTTCACATATGGCAATAGAGATTCTGACCTCTTATGTGAAGATGTGGCCTCAAAAGCAGACAGTGAAGATTGACAAGTTTTAAGAGAGGATGTGGTCTTAAAGGTGGATAGGAGAGATTCTAATCTCTTAAGCAACAATGTGATCTTAAAGTTGGACAGTATAGATTCTAAATTCAAGCAAACTTGTGGTCTTGTAGTTAGAGTGTGGAGATTCTGTTTACTTAATATGTGGTCTACAAAATACAAATTGAATATTCTAATTCCTTAAACTAAGATATGGTCTTAAAGGTAGGGAGTGAAGATTTTAACATTTTAAGTGATGATATGATCTCAAGAAGAGAGACTGGAGACTTAAACCTCATTTAGAGAAGATGTGGTCTCAAAGGAGGTAGTTAGTGGATATTCTAAACTCTTAAAGGAATATTTGAAATAAAAGATAGAAAGGAGTGGTAGAAATCTAAAGACTAAAATTTTAAGCAAGGATGTGATCTCAAAGGTGAAGAGTGGAGATTTTAACCTCTTAAGTGAAGATGTAGTCTCAAAGTTGTTTGTGGATATTCTAACTTTTTAAGGGAAGATGTGGTCTCAAAGGTGGAGTGTAGATATTCTAATCTCTTTCATGAAGATTTGGTCTCAAATGTGGAAAGTAGGGATTCTAAATTTTGTTTTGTTTTAAATTTTTTTAATTAATTTATTTCTTTTTCATTTCAATGAACATCTACAGAGATTTTGGAATTCCATTCATTCATTGTTTCATCCCTCTCCCCACCTCCCCCCCCCCCTTTTTGTGCCTCTCCTTGAAAAGCGAAACTCCCTCATTGGGATTCTAAATTTTAACTGAAGGTGTGTGGTCTCAAAGATGGAACGTGGTGATTTGAATATCTTCAGTAAATATGGGTTCTCAAAAATAGAGAGTAGAGATTCTAATCTTTTAAGCAAGGATATGGTCTCAAAGGTGAAAAGTATAATTTCTTACCTCTTATTCAAATATATGTTCTCAAAGGTGAAGAGGCGAGATTCTAACCTCTTGAGAAAATAATTTGCCCATTGCTGAAACATGGAAATTCTAACCACTTAAGGTAAAATGTTGTCGATAATATGGAGAATATATATTTTAACCTCTTAAACAAAGATAATATCTCAAAAATGGTCATTGGACATTTTAACTTCTTAAAGGAAGATGTGGCTTCAACATTGGAGAGTGTAATATCTAACTTCTTAAATAAAAATGTGATTTCAAAGGTGGAAGTTGGAGATTCTAACCTTCTAAAGGAAGATGTAGTCTCAAAGGTATAGAGTGATGAGTTTAACAGCTTAGAAAAATCCAGTTTAAAATCTGGAGAATGGAGATTCTAAACTTTTAAGGGAAGATATGGTCTCAAATATCTAGGATGAAGAGTCTAATGTCTAGAGTGTACAGTGGAAAGAGTGTAACCTCCTAAGAAAAGATGTATCAAAGGTGGTGGATGATGATCCTAACTTCTAAAGTAAGATTTAGTCTCAAAGGTGGAGATTAATGTAATAAACATATAAGTGAAGATGTGATCTCAAAGCAAGAGAGTGGAGATTCAAATGTCTTAATGAATAAAATATGTGGCCACAAAAATTGAGAGTGAAGATTCTAGTATTTAAACCAAAGATGTGGTCTCAAATATAGAGAGTAGTTGTTTTACTCTCTTCAAATATGTGCTCTCAGCCATGGAGAGTGGACATTCTAAAGTCTTAGGGAAGATGTGGACTCAGTGGAAGAGAGTGGATATACTAACTTCTTATGCAAGAATGTTGTGTCAAAAATGGAATATGGAGAATCTAACCTCTTAAGTGAAGATGTGGTCTTAAAAATGGAAAATGGAGATTTTTTTAACCTCTTATCAAAGATGTAGTCTCAGAGGTGGAGAGAGAAGATTCTCACCTCTCATGTGAAGACATCTTTTCAAAGGTCAATATGTTGTTGTTGTTGTTGTTGTTGTTGTTAAGTGCCATCAAGTCACAGGAGACTCATAGCGACCCTATGAAGGAGAGTCATCGACAATTGGGTGCCTTTCACCCTCTCTTCAGGTTCATAGGGTTTCTGGAGGCAAGCTATTACTGAAGTGGATGCCACTCCTCCTTCCAAAAAGGTCAATATGGAGATTCTTAATTCTTAAGTGAAGAATGTGATCCCAAAAGTGGAGAGTAAAGATTCTAACCTCTTAATCTATGATGTCTCATTGTTGGAGAGCTATGACTTGAACATCTTAAGTTCATATGTGGTCTCAAAGGTGAAAGGTAGTTTTGAAGCCACTGAGATCTACAATTTTCTTTGTAGGACTGTTATTATAAATTCATTATATTAAATGAATATAAAATGTCATTTTCTATTTGTTCTTGTGTCTGGTTTGGTAAGTCTTCTGTTTTAAGAAATCTGTCTATTTTCCTAAGTTGTGGGACAAATTTAATTCCCATAATATTTTTATATGTTATTTTTTATTTTTAAATTCTTTTAATAAGAGCAACATCAGTGAGTAATCATTTCTACTGCTAACAAAGAAAACATGCACAGTATGCATTTTAATTTTTGACAAATTTATGTTTAGGTTAACACTTAGACTTCTATTTTCCTTAAAAATCCTTGAAATAAAAGTTTAGCTGTGCTGCAATCCTGAAGACATGCAGTTCGAGGCAGCTGTGCAGTTTGAGGCTACCAGCTGCTCCTTGGGAGAAGGATGGGCAATCTCCTCCCTTGCAATTAACTGATTCAGAAAGCCTGCTGGAGGATCAGCTATGGGTCGGTTCTGATTCCATTGTACACAAGAACAACAACATCATTCACCATTATACAATAATGTAGTTTAAGGGAAAATAATTCTCTAGTTAATGCTTCTTTTTATGAATGACCATACAACTCAATGACCCTAACAACAACAACAACAACAACAACAACAACAACAACAACAGCAACAACAACAACAACATATGTTCAGGGATGTGGAGATATTAAACATAACTATGCTGAAACAACTTCTAGGTTATTTGTTTAGTTGTTCACTAGTTTTCACAAAATTATTGTAGGAAGCTCAAATTTTTTCTCATTATTGTGTAAATATTGCCTGGAATGACATGAGAAGAAAAGAGAATTAGAAGTAGAATAATATTTAAACTTGTATGTTTCTAAGGACAAAGTAAAGGAATAGATAATTCACTATTTGGGAAAAGATCTAAGAGGTTCATTTCCTCAGAGGTTATACAAGAGGACTTTCATCCTTTAAAGAATTCTCCAGAATTCAAGACATATAAAAGCAGCAAAAGTCATTGAAGCATTCTAGGCAAATGAGCAACAGTCTCACATGTTTATATTTCTATATTTGACAGATAAGTATTGCAACAGTGCAAAAGATGAATGGAGGAGAGAGCTTGAAGAAGAGAATTCTTTTTGTCCCCAATAGTTCAGACTAGAAATAATGAAGGCTTAAACTACTAAATTCTGAATGATTTAAGTAGAATTGAGCAGAAGATATGCTTAGAGGTAAAATAAATGGTATTTTAAAATTGATTGAGATTGATTTGAATGAGAATATTCATAAATGTAAGAAAAATATGAAGATTTATGATGGATAGTATTATTTCTAGATAAAAATATGTGACCAACAACAGCTGTTCTTCCATGTCTTCATTGTGGTCGACCAAGAACCTATGAAATCACATTTCCTACTTCCTGGATAAAGACAACATGCTATTAATACAAATAACCGGTGAGAAGAGAAGAAGACCTTCTAGGAAATGCATTGACACAGTAACTACAAAAATAGTGTCTAGTATAACACCTATTATGAGAATGACACAGAACTAGGCAATGTCTCACTTTATTATATATAGAATTGCTCCAATTAATGTCTGATTCAACAACATCTAACAATAGCATAGTCTAAAGAAATCATGACTGTTAGATATATAAGTGTATATTTTGCACTGGATGAACAGCCTTAGAATCAATTGTATATATTCACTTTAAAATATGTCTCAGTGTCAGAAGAGTTTATATGTGAAACACTACAATGTTTTAGATCAAAGAATTAAGACACTTGTAGGTTTGTAAAATATAAAACTTGTTAATTGAAATAGTAGAAAAATACTTCTCAGTAGAACCAACTTATTTTCCTCTACCTTTTAGACAGCAAAGTTAGAGTGGCTAAATCGTAAACATTCATGACATAGATACCCCATGATACAATATGAAAGCTAAGGAATATGAGGAGTCAGTGGAATAAATGAGAAGACATAGGGAGGAATAATATACCTGGATTATACAGAAGTTATGGAGTCATTTGGAAATAATGAAACTATTATTGAAGTTTGGTTTTTTCCAAGTTGAAATTATTTAAAGTGAACTGTGTAGAGTAACTATTTAAAACTTGGGTTGGCTTAAAAACATACTGCCTAAAAAGATATTTAAAGTCTTTGGACTAGATGGTTTCCATTTAACCAGCACAAGAGGAATCATTCAATGACTCTCTGGAATCACATCCAAAATAGAGTAATGGAAATATGCAATGGCATCAGAGATCATCATATAAAAGCCTTCATTGAGTTGTAGTTTCTATGCATAACATCTTTAGAATTATATAATTCTATTGAAAGTCTTTTTTTTCAAATTTACAGCTGCAATTTTTAATCTACTGCTGTGTAAATGTATACAAAATTTATAGATTTTTGTTGGAACTATTTTTATATAATTTTCATGGGAAATTAGTAATATATTTCAGAAATTAAAATTCATAAGATTTTATGAAGCATACGAAGAGTTGAAGCAAAGCAACTCTAACTTAAATTTATCCACACAAAACTAATCATTCTTACTTTAAATCCATTGTGGTTGTCTTTCATCCAGTACATAAAAGTGTGATGGGAAAATGGCCCATCAAAAGTAGAAAAACCATGATATAGAACTATATTTTGTTAAAAGTCTTAAAAAATATAAAACAAAGAAAAAGGACCCTCCAACATCTACAAATCATCATTCACTGATGAAAGCATTTTAGTCTGTTGCAAAATTCACATAATAGCAATTCCCTGGAGTTGGCTACTTTCATGATGATTGGATTCAAGGAAACTTTGAAATTATAGTTCTAGTATAAACTAACTTTGGAGAAGTAATTTCACCTTTCTTAGCCATTTTCTTATTCTGTAAGATTAAAGGCTTAAAAAAAAGATGGTTTGTACCTCTTTTTTTCAGACCTCATATGTCAGACCTCATATGTACTATTACACTGTATAATAATGATCCATCATGGTGAAGCTGAAGCATTCTAAAATCTTGAAATGCCCTTGGGTCATCAAAGAAATCACACCCAAAATAATGTTGTAGTGGACTTTGACTTTTCCCCTACAAATATCGTCTTGTTTTAGGAACACTATTTAAGTATTTGCTTGAATATTTTCCTTCCACCATGTAGTCCATTGCTCAGAAATGGTGTGGAGTACTCAAACTTAAAATTATTTGTATAATGGAATATTATGCAGCATTCAGGAACAATGATTTTGTGGATCACTACCTAACTTGGGAGGGACTGGAGAGCATTATGCTGAGTGAACTAACTCAGTCCCACAAGGTCAAATATCGTATAAAACCATTATTATAGAATGAGTATGAAGAGTGAAGGCACAGAGGAGGGTAGAAATAGGCGAGTGAGGATGGGTGGGGAGGTGGGTAAGGTGTTAATCATAGTGTTACACAATTCAGTGGGTGGACGGGGTGAAGGAAATGGGAAGGATCTTTTGTGAAAACAATGTATTCAAATTTTGTAAACAAATCAGAATAATTTTTATGATTATTTATTTAGTGTTCTTTTCCAGATCAGAGTGAATCATTGAGACATGGAAAATTATTTCCTTTTTTTCCATTCTGACTTAAGCCAATTCCTATGTTTGGAAGTAGAGAAATTTATTTCCATGCTTAGTATGAACAAGAAATTATGAAACCCTGGGACCTCTTAATAAACATACTGAAACCATGTAAGGGAAACATTTGATAATAGAGCCAGCACTAAAAAAAGAAGAGTTAAAAATGAAGAATAAATAATTTCATCACAGTCACTTTCTTTGAATTTCCAAACAAAGTCTCATTAGAAGATAACATCTTCAGATTTTTCAGCTACTTAAATCCCTTTTTTCTTGAAGCTAGTTTGAGAACGTTTGTGATAAAAAATATCTTGCTGATACAAACTGAGGAAATGCTTTCTTGGAAAGTTTAGCTAGGCTATCTTCAAAACTCATGTATCTCTCTGTGTGTACTTTTCTATTTTAAGTACATTGTCCCTAGATGTCAATTTGCTTAAATATCAACACTTGGCCATTCAGTTATACTAAGTAAGGATTTAGTGGTGATTTCTCTTTTTGCTCAGTGTACCTCCTCATTTTCTTAGTAAAAGATATTTCTTTCCATTGTGGCTATCTTTCATGTATCTCACTTCTTCAGATATAAGTTTTCACTTTCGTAGAAGAACATCACATTGCTGGTGATGTTCGATGCCATTGAGTTGACTGTAATTGATAACAACACTATGAACAATAGATCTGAACCTTGCCCCGTCCTGTGCCATTTTCATGATGCCCGAGCCCCTGTGACAGTCACTATATCAACCCATCTGGAAATCTCCTAGTACTTTTCATATAGTCTAGATTATGCCTATATGGACAGCATCCAAGATGTTTCCTGTGTTAGGACAAAACAAAGAATTCTTGGCAAAGTCATTAATACAAGGCCGGGCATATAACATGCAAGAAGAATAGATATTTTCTTCATATCCATCTACGATAATTTAGGAAAGAGTTTTTTCCTACTTAGAATTTTTAAACTGCTAGAATAATATAAGAGAGAAAAATACATGCAATAATTAAGAATTAAAAGGCAAGAAAGAAGTGGAATGGAGAAAAGTGGCACACCTCAAAACAGCATTCAAGACCAACATTCTTGGCTTGCAGGAAGCTAGATTCATTCTTGAATTTGTATTTTTGATCAGTCGCAAGTGACTCGACGGCACATAACAACAACAACAACAACAATCCCATTCTAATGCTGAACTAGGAGGAGAAGGTCTTCTAAATTTCTCAAGTACTGCTTAATAATCAAGTCTTTGAACCAATTCGGGTCAGTTCAGTCATGGTTGAAGAAACTAAATAGAACCAATCTTAAATTTTAAAAATTTAAGTGCTGTAGAGAATATCCAAAAATGACTGGAACAGCACATCAGCAGAGAACTGCCAGAAGTCCAGGCTGGGTTTAGAAGGGGTTGTGGTACTAGGGATATTGTAGTTAATACCAGGAGAATGTCTATCTATGTTTCATTGATTATGCAAAGGTGTTTGACTGTGTGGATCATAACAAACTGTGGCTGACTCTGAGAAGAATGGGAATCCCAGAACACCTGATCATGCTAATGAGAAACCTATACTTGGACCAAGAGGCAGCCGTCAGAACAGAGCAGGGAAACACTGCATGGTTCAAATTGGGAAAGATGTACGCCAGGGATGTGTCCTATCGCCATACCTTTTAAACCTGTATGCAGAGCAGATTATCCGAGAGGCGGGGCTCTATGAGGAGAAGTATGGAGTCAAGATTGGTGGAAGATCTATTAACAATCTCTGTTATGCAGATGACACAACCCTGCTGAAACTGAGGAAGACCTGAAATGCTTGCTGCAGAGGGTCAAGGATTGCAGCCTGCAGTATGGATTGAGACTCAATGTCAAGAAGACAAAGATTCTCACCACTGGACCAACTGGGAGCATCAGGATGGATGGTGAAGAGATTGAGATTGTTAACAACTTTAGTCTGCTTGGCTCCAGGGTCAACACTCTTGGCACCAGTAGCCAGAAAATAAAAAAATGTATTGCGATGGGAAAGTCTGCTGTTAGGGAACTCTCCAAAGTACTGAAGAGCAATGGTGTCACTCTGGAGACTGAGGTGCGCCTGATACAGGACATGGTCTTTGCACTCACTTGTTATGCATCAGAGAGTTGGACAATGACTAGGAAGGATAGAAGGAGAATTGATGCCTTTAAGCTGTGGTGCTGGAAAAGAGTATTGGATGTATCATGGATTGCCAAGAAAACAAATAGATTCATCCTGGAGAGGGTTAAAACAGGCTGCTCCTTGGAGGCAAGGATTCTGGGGCTTCGTCTGACATACTTTGGACATGTAAGGAGAGACAGGTCCTTGGAGAGCGACATCATGCCTCAGATGGTGGAGGGATGGCTCAAGAGGGGAAGACCCTCTATGAGGTGGATTGATTCAGTGACTGAAGTAATTGGGATGGGTGTGTCAGAGGCAGTGGGATTGGCACAGGATAGAGTAGGGTTTCAGGCTGTTGTACATGAGTCGCTATGAGTTGCAAGCAACTCGACAGCACATGACAACAACAAGAAGTGCTGTGGAATGATAAGTAGTGTTGTTAAGTACTATAGACTCTAGCAACAAGTTCACAATAACTCTGAACCCTACTCTATCCTGAGCCAGTATTACTGTCTCTAACATGTCTACTGCCATTACCCCAGTTACTGTGTCAACCCACCTCATCCAGGGTCTTCCTCTCCTGCGTTGTCTCTCCACCCTTCCAAGCATGATGTCTGTCTCCAAAGACTGGTCCCTTCTGGCAACACACTCAAACTATGTGGGGCAGAGCTTCCAAACTCTTGCCTTCAAGGAGCAGCTTGGTTCCATCCTCTCTAGGACAAACCTGTTCTCTTGGCAGTCCATAGTGTATGTCCAGTACTCTTCTCCAGCACCACAACACAGATGAATCAATTTTTCTTGTGTCATCTTTGGTCATTGTCAAGCTCTCAGATGCATACATAGCAAATGACTGTGAAGACCATGGCCTGGATCAGGCACACCTTAGTCTCTAGCCTGACATCATTACTCTTCAGCACTTTGCAGAGGTCTCTGACAGCAGATGACTAGAATGGGGGAAATTGTGGTTGAAGTCCTGTATTGAAAGAATTAGAAGAGAGGTAGTGAGCCTCTTTAAGAACCAGATACAGGAGTGGATTATTGCTCACTCACTCACTCACTCACTCACTCACTCACTCACTCACTCATTTTTGTTGAGTTAGGTCAGAGTCAACTCATAACTGACCCTCTAGCAGGTTTTCAGAAGCTATTAATTGCATGAGGAAAGACTGTCCATCTATCTCCTTCTGAACCCTAGTGGTTTTGAACCGTCAGAGATGGGCTGCCTTTAGTTTAGCAGTGTAACTCCTCCTTATGGGCAATACCACCAGAGCTCTGAGGTTATAGCAAGGGCTGTAGAAAGGACACACATTTAACTTAGTACAGTTGTCTGTTGATTCTGATTCTGTCCATTCAGAGACATAGTTGCTATGTAATGAAAGTAAACATTGTCTTTGCTGTCTAAAAAGGAGATAACGTTTCTAGCACAGTATTGACCATACTTCTCTGCCCCCTCCCCCTGCCCTTGCAGCTATTGTTCTGGTTTCCCCACATTTTACAAAAATAATTCTTTTCTGATTTCACTTCACTAGTCATTTTTAACCAGTGCAAAACTCTGCTAAGAAAGTGTATTCAAATTTCTTTGAACAAAACATGCCTCCTAACTAATGGAACTTTCTGCTGGCTGTTTTAATTCTTTGTTTTCTCAGCGTTTGGTGCACTCGCGTGGTTGGGGAAACTGATAGCACCCTCACTCCCATGCCACCCACACTCTGTACCACCTATAGCTCTTCTGATAGCAAGTCTCCTAATGAGGAAACAGTCACAGCCGGCTCTTTGAATCACAGCTTGGGTCTTGTTATATAAACTAGGCTTAGCTAACACTTCTTTTGGAACTGGCAAATCAAACATACTGACTTATGTGTGTGAATTGATTAACTGCAATCTCATCATCACCTTACCAGCCAGAAGTCCTGAGTTGGTGCTGAATACAGAATCTCCATTTTTCTTTCTACAAATGGATTTCTGGGCAAGGGGAATTGTTAGAACACATTCCTAGGCCAAGAGGCAGCCTGCCTCAATCATTTCTTCGCATATATCTTTACTTTTGATGTTACTTAAAAGAAAACATATTTTTTTTCTATTTTCAGATAACCTTTCTATTTGCATTGATATCTCAAATTTCTCAACCCAGGGTCAGTCTAACAGAGTTCTAGGTAAATGAACATGTCAGGTCAGGCTAAATGAACTATAGTTTTTACTTGGCAGATGGTGGTTCTTAAAGTGTATCAGAACAGTAGACAGGTTATCTCTCAAATTTTCACTGGTTACATTTACTGTTTTTGGATGCCATCAATTCAACACTGACTCGCAGAGACTGTATTACAGAACAAAAGCTTGTTCTATCCTGCACCATTCACACAATGGTTGAATTGTTTACACCCATTTTAGTTACTATATTGGCCAATTTCACCAAGAATTTTCCTCTATTTTCGCTGATCTCTGCATTTCTAAAAAAGCCTAGATACTGAATTTTTATTTACAAAATTAGAACACAAATTAAAAAAAAATTTCTATTTCCTTCACCCCCTCATCAAATTGTACAACCCAATGATTAATCCCTCACTTTTCCTGCAAATCCACATACATCTGCTTCCAATTTCTCCCACCCCTCCTGGACCCTTATACTCATTCTACAATAACAGTTTTATGCAGTATTTATCCTTGTGGGACTGAGTTAATTCACACAACACAATGCTCTCCAGTCCCTCCCAAGGTAGGCAATAATTTACAAAGTTATTGCTCCTGTGTGCTGCATAGTATTCCATTGTGTGAATTTCTCAACTCATTTGTTTGTGTTTGCACATTTGGGCTGTTTCCATGTTCTTGCAATGGTGAATAATGCTGCTATGAACATTGGTGTTTAACTTTTAAAAATTATTTTATTGTGATTTTAGTGAACATTTATAAGAAAATTAGTTCTTTTTCTTTTCTTTACTTATATATTATTATTTTGTGTGTGTACCATCACATCAGATCTGACTGGTACAAGGGAAGATTTTCCCTCCTTCTCCAGCAGAGCATCTGCAAATTAGTTTTTACTAATTCATTCATACACATTTTCCTCCCTACCTCCACCAATTCAATTTGTAATATCTGTTAAATATAGGCATTTGTGTGTCACATTTCATTTTATTTAAGTTCTTATTTGTCATACCCATACTGTGTGTGTTACACATTCTAATTATTAATACATATTTTCAGTTGTTTCTCTTCATCTTGAGTCATGCCACTTCAGAAAATAACAATCCTTCATTGGCTGAAAGTGTTCTTCAATCCACAACATTAAGACTAGTACCTACTCTTAATTAGAGTTTGAAGGCAAAGCTCTTCTTCAGCCATGTTTTGAATGTCTTCTAGTCTGAAGTCTCATATGAGAATAGCAGACAGTGTTCAGCAACAATTCATAGCGTTTTCAAGGGCCCATTCCTTTAGAAGTGAATACCTCATCCTGCTCCCTAGTCTGGAAGCTCTGCTGAATCTTGTCTGTCATGGATAACGCAACTGATATTAGAAATACTGTTGGCACCATTTCTAGCATTACAGGAACATATAGGCCACCACAGTATGATAAACTGCCAGAGAGGTGGTGGCTGATTATAGTACACACAGTTATATTAAACTGTCTCTGTCACTGACACCGAGTTTTCTTCCCCACTGTTCTACAGTTACCTAATGTATGTATGCCATTTCAAATTATCAGTATCTCCTCTGTAGAGATTCGAATTACCACTTTACCACAAATGCTTACAAAAATAATTTCAGACATTTTTCTTATACTTGCATTCAAACAAATGCTTAAGGACAGTACTTCTGAATAAATACTCAATACAGTTGCAGACAAAGGAGTACTTCAATCCATTTCATACACTTAATTAATTTAATTTATATCTATATAATCTACCAATATTTAATAAGTGCTTATTATGAACCAGATACTATGAGGAATAAGAAAAGGCATAATTCTAGCATTATTAAGCTAGTTGATTAAAGATGAGTTTGGGAATTTTTACTTTCATTTACATTTAATCATTCCATTTATTAGGATTTTTATAGGCACTGTCTCAATTATGATTCATAGAACTACTATTTATGCTTATTATGTAAATTATAAAATTGTATGAAAACATAAGTGATTGTGTCAATGGCATTAAAAGTAACAATAAGATAAACAATGAAAAACAATTCATTGCAGCTGCTGTTTGTTTTGTATTCACTTCTCTTCCCGCCCTCCCCTTCTCTGCTTTTGAAGTTGTGCAAATTTAATAACAGCTAAATCCTCCGTAAAAACTGCAATTATTGTGGCATTGTCTGAGGGCATAAGAATAATCCTTTTAGAACACAGTGATTTAAATTGGAAACGCCACAATTGCACCCAGATATAATATCTTAAAATAAATAAATATTGAAGTTTTGCAGATTATCCTAGGTCTAAACTTCTAGAATCTCAATAAATAGAGTGAGGATCATTGAGAAACCTCTGGGAGAAATATTGCCTGTATGGTATAGAAATGAAAATGCTTTTTCTTGGAAAAGAAAACAAACACAGCAACCTTATTTGAATGTAATTTAACAATAAATTATCACAGGAGTAAGAGAGAGTGTAGGCAGTTGTTGTTGTGTACCATTGAGTCAGAACCAACACATAGCTGACCCTCCCTCCATCAGGTTTTCAGAGGCAGCTAATCTAGACCTCTCAATTCTATGTGTTGATGACACTAAGTGATCTATTTGCAATAGAGTTCTGATCTTTTTGTTATGTACCATCAAGTCGCCTGTGACTCATAGCGACTCTATGTACATTAGCTCTGAACCTTGCTCAAGCCTGAGTCAATCTCCTTGCTTCCAACAGACCTTATCCCATTTCTTCAATTAGTCCATCTCACCCTGGGTCTTCCTCTCCTGCGCTGTCCCTCAACCCTTGCAAACATAATGTCCTTCTCCAAGGACTGGCTCCTCCTAGCCAAGGGCCCAAAATATGGGAGATGGAGCTTTAAAATCCTTGCCTCCAGGGAGCAGCCTGCTTTCTAGGATCTGACTTTAGAAGAGGAGAAATCCGTGTATGTTAAGAAATAATCCGGTTGCACATTGACTGAGTTCTAGAAATAATATGTCCTGTATTCCCTAGGCGTCTTAGGATCAATCCCAACCACAAAGTAGGGAAACAACATTTCAAATTCTCCAAAGTTCAACTATTTGAAAATAGATCCACTGTGGCAACAAAAAGCCTACCATTGAATAAACCCCATTCTGCATATGGTTAAGGTACTGCGTGTTCAAGAAACATCTTCCAACAGCAAAGTAACAGGCACAATGCAAACAAAATCCAGAACCAAACTCACTGCTGCCCTTGAGTTGATGCTAACTCACACTACCAATTCACCAGATTTCCAATCTCTACAGAGGAGACAGCTCATCTTTCTCTCATGTAGCCATTGGCTAATGCCAGCAGCTCAACCTATTGTTTAGCCACCCAACACAAAAGGCACAGTGTCACTAAGGCATACACACCTCTATGTTTAACCTGGCAACATTTGTAATTAGCTGTGGTGGCCTAATGGAAAGAAGCTGCAATCTTGAAGGTATACGGTTTGAATCTACCAGCTGCTCTCTAGGAAAAAGATGGACAATCTCAATTGTGTGATTTATAACTTAAAGTATCACATATGAGTCAGTTCTGATAGGATGGAAATGGGTTTTTAGTTCAAAAGTTCTGGGAGATCAGATCATGAAAAAGAAATTTTGATTAACGAAAATAGGTGCAAACAGTAAGAAGAAAATAGCATTTATGATTATAGAATTCCTTGTTATGGATCAAGTATTTTAAAAAGTTGTAGACACATAAGAAAAAAACAGAATAAAAGAGAAAAATGAGAACTATATTAGGACAGGCATCACAAAATAAAGTGAAGTCCCTGGATAATGTAAATGGTGGAGATTTCAGCTTTGTATTTATCCACAACATTTGCCACCATCGTGGCATAATAGATATTTAACTTTTCTTTTTTAGTGTCTGTTTCCACTACTTGTAAGTTTCATAACTGCAAGAAATTACTTTTTCTGTTTTAATAAATACTGTTTTTGTAGATCCTAGAATATTTTAAGTGTTCATGAACATCTCACAAATAACCAATACAATGAGACTCTGGAGAAAAGAAATTAAAAGAATAAATTCTCACGTTTGTCAATCATATTGGCAAAAAGGAATAAATGAGTTTCAGTATATGATATTGCAAAGTAGTTGCAAGAGTAAATATAAATATTAGGTAGAGTTTTAAGTGAAAGAGCATGTTTGGAAACAACTTTTGGAATTATTAATTGACAGTTAAAATCTATAAACCTTTTGAACATGGAAAAAGGTCCAAAATACACTTGTAAGAGCAAGCATCTGACAAAGCTTTCAGCAGAAACAAATCTACAATTAATTCTAAATATCAATCCAAATGAAGTTGTTGTTAAGTGCGATTAAGTCTCCTGTGACTCATAGCAACCCTTTTAATACACAGTCGTTCTAAAACCTACCCTATCCTGAGCCAATCTCACTGCCTCTGTCACACCTACCCATGTTATTACTGTATCAATCCATCTCCTTTGATGTCTCCCTCTCCTGTGCTGTCCTTCCACCCTTCTGTCCTTATCAAAGGACTGATTCCTCCTAGCAACATACTCAACGTAAGTGTTCTGGAGCTTCAAAATCCTTGCTTCCAAGGAACAACTTCATTTCACCCTCTCTAGGACAGACCTCTTTGTTCTCTTGGCAGTCAATAGTGTGTTCAATGATCTTCTTCAACACCATAACTCAAAGGCATTGCTTCTTCTGTCATCCTTAGTCATTGTCTGGCTCTCTGATGCATAGCAAGTGATTATGAAGACCGTGACATGGATCACACACACTTAGTCTGTAGATGGAGAGGTGCCAGACAGCAGATTTCCCCAGTGCAATTTGGCTTTTGACTTCCTCACTGCTGGTGCCAAGAGTGTTGCTTGTGGATCTGAACAAGCCGAAATAATTGCTAACAATCTCAATCTCTTTTTCATCTGTCATGGTACCGCTAATTGGCTCAGTGGTTAGGATCTTTGGTTTCTTGATGTTGAGCTTCAATCCACATTAAAGACTGCAGTACTTGACCTTCTGCACCAAATACTTCAATTTAAATAATTACAGAACAACTGTTTATAGTAATACGTAGATAAGAAAATAATCAAGCAAACGAAACCCCAAAATGGTATACAATGTAGAGGAGGGAATTCACAAGATGATCACACACCTAACTTTGAAATACTTTACTTCTAGGGAGAGAGTGCATATTGAAAGATAATTTTAAAATGCTTTCCTCCCACTGTATTAACTACTTACCCCATATTTAGGGGGCTCTGGAGACCTAATGGTTAAGAAGTTGTAATGCCAACACAAAGGCAGACGGTGTGAATCCACCAACTGCTCTTGTAGGGAAAGTAAGTGGCAGTCTCCTCTGGTATCATTTAAAGACTCTGTAAATCTGCTTTAGGGTCATCTGTGAGTTGGTTCCAACTCTACAGCAATGAGTTAACTTGACCCCACACTTATATACCTTTTTGTTATTAACAAGCTCAGCAACATTTTTTGTTCTTTAAAATAAGAATGATTTTACATATTTTTTGAGCAAAGATCTGGTGTGAAAAACAATGTATATGAACTTTATGAACTTTGTATGTAAACCAATATAAAATGTTAAAAAGGGGTAAAACTTTAAAAGGTGAATACCAGAATGTCCTTAGAATTCACTGAGAAACATTTTCTTGTTTCAGAAATAAAATTATTTAAAATATAGCATTCTTATGGAATTTTTAAAGATATTTTTAAAAGAGAAATAGAAACAATATATGATCTTTGTACCTACCTCTCAAATGTAGGTATTTATAATGTTCCATGAATATCTTTCTAAGGTTGTTTGAAATGAGTATGATTATCATGCTATTGCAAATATATTTTATTTCAAATCCTTAAAAATTTTACAGTTTGTAGATATTGATTTCACAGGTATCATTTTGGAAAGAATTAACAATTTGATTGGTTTAAAGTCATGCCTGGCTATTTCAAGCCACTACTTGGGAAAAGACTGACCATCTTTCTCTCAAGGAGCAGAATCAACAAGGCACTACCTTTAGCTTATTTGTTTTTGTTGTTGCTGTTATTATGTGTGGTCAAGTTGTCTGTGACGCAACAACCTTATGCACAACAGCCCTAAACCCTGCTTTATTCTGTACCAATATTATTATCTCTGATACACCAACCCCCATTACCCCAGTCACTGAATCAATCCATCTCATAGAAGGTCTTCTTTCCCTGTGCTGCCCCTCCACCCTCCTGAGTATGGCATTCCTCTCCAAGGACTGATCCCTCCTTATAAAATGTACAAAGTATGTCAGATGAAGCCTCAGAATCCTTGCCTCCAAGGAGCAGCCTGGTTTAACCCTTTCCATGACAAACCTGTTGGTTCTCTTCACAGTCCATGGTATACTCAATACTCTCCTCCAACACCACAGCTCAAAGGCATCAATTCTCCTTCTATCATTCCTAGTCATTGTGTAGTTCTCTGATGCATAGCAAGTGATGCAAAAGACCATGGCCTGTATCAGGTGCACCTTAGTCTCCAGACTGACATCGTTGCTCTTCATTACTTTAGAGTACTCCTTTTATTTTGTACACCCCTTATGAGGGCCTGGGTGGTACAAAAAGTTAAAACTCACCAAAATGTTGCAGATTTTAGAATTGGTGCCCTTCTTCCAAAAAGTTCTGTGAAGGACACACTTCTACGCTAGCACACATAGATCCTTCCTAAGATGCTGTCAATGTAATGAAAACTGACCCTTATAAGCTAGAAGAATGTTAGTGCTTTCTCAGTCAGTTCTGCCAGTTAGAAGCAAGTAAATTACTTTAAAGTAGGGTTTTTTTTTTTAGAATATGTTCTTAGGGACTCCACTTTTTCAGCACATTCAGTTCTAACATTTGAGAACAAAATATTTTAGAACACAGTGGCTATTATATTTTCCACTGAGAAATTCTCAAATGTTATTAAAAGTTCTAGAAGCAAAAAAAAAATAATATGTATTACACAGTTAAAACAAACTACCCAAAATTTAGTAGTTTAAAATGACAAAAAGTAGATCATTTTTCTGGCTCAGAAATTTGGCCTGAGTGGTTTGGATCAAGGTCTACCATGAGTTTGCAGTCAAGACTTTGACTGAAACTACCAAAGGTCTTAACTGGCTCTTGACCAACTATTTATAATTGCTCATTTCTTTCTCTCTTTGTTTTCACCAAATTTTAATCATATGTTTCTCCTTTCTACAAGTGCCTGAACTCTACATGCCCCAAGTTTGAGAAAGCAATTAAAAGCACCATTGAACTACCTTTTTTTCTAAGAACTAAGTAAGCTTCCAAATAATTTTAAGACATATTTCAAAGTGATTTGAAACAATTTTGGGATTAGGACTATGTTCAATGGGGTCACACTCTGTGATAGCCAAGCGGACAGATTCACGTTCCTGTTACCAGCATTCTGGCCAATCTCCAAGGTCTTTTTTTTTTTTCTTTTTCTGTTTTTGTGTTATTGACTCTATGGGTCACAGCAAATTAAAGCAACATTGAGAAGAATGGGAATCTCAGAACACTTAATCATGCCCTTGAGAAATCCATATCTAGACTAAGAAACTCTTGTCTGAACTAAGCAAGGAAACATTGCATGGCTCAAAATCAAGAAAGGTGTGCTTCAGGGCTGTATCCTTTCTCTATATCTGTAGTGTTAAGGGTTTATTGATAAAAATGGCTTTGCTAATCATTGGCCTTGACTTTTTCATGTGGATAGGCAGCAATATGCAAATAAGACAAGTTAGTCTATCCACAAAGGGTACTTCCTGGAATTTTTTAGTGCCAATCAATTGTTTCTCTTACAGTGATTCTGTGTATTTCCTCCATCTACTTTTGATGCTTTCTGGGTCATCAATATATAGCCCATAGCATTTTTCAACACTGCGACACAAGGCCTAAATTTGTTTTTCAGTTCTTTCAGCTTGAGAAATCCAGAGCGAGTTCTTCCCTTTTTATTCTCCAATTCTAGCTCTCT
>NW_006399874.1:8457555-8459825 GCF_000299155.1 Elephantulus edwardii
GAATTTAGATGCACTCTTATTGATTGTGCTTGGCCGTACATGTTCATATCCTTGAAGATGTATCATGGGGGTGTTGCAACCGAGCTGCCCTTTGTAATCGTCTATTCAGCTCTTTCACTTTGACATGTTTTCCTTTAGATTGGCTTCTTGATATTCCAGTGCAGTCTTTAGAGTCTCTTCTGACATTCATTTTGATTTTTTTTCTTTCTCCTCTGTTTTTGTAGTGACATTTTGCTTTTTAAAAATTTTATTCTGATTTATTTACAAAGTTTGAATACATTTCACTCCTCCATCAAATTGTTCAACCCTATGATTAACACCCCCTCTATTTCCACCCTTCCCTACCCCCTGCTTTGGATTCTCACACTCATTCTACAATAATGGTTTTATTTATAGAAATACAGTATTTGTCCTTGTGGGACTGAGTTAGTTCACTCAGCATAATGCTCTCCAGGCCCTCCAAAGTTAGGTATTAATTTACAAACTTGTTGCTCCTGAGTGCTGCATAGTATTCCATTGTAAGAATATACCACAACTTCTCAATCTGTTCGATTGTGGTTGGACATCTAGGCTATTTTCATGTTCTTGGAATGGTGAATAATGCTGCTATGAACATTGAAGTACAGCTCCAAGGTCTTTTGATGTTTTTTGGTCATCTCTTAGAGACCTAGTTGACCTCTCAGAACTGGTTATTGCTCAACTGTGCTTTGCTGTTTCAAGTGCACAGTGAAGATAGTCTAAAATATCAGTATTACTCTTAGAGGCTCAGTGAGTGGCATGTGAACGGACCTCCCATATGGTTCTTTCTGCCTTAGTGAGTGACATTTGATTGAATAGTAGCATCAATGGATAAATAAATGAGTGGAAAAGATGAGTAGAAAGAGCAAGGGGAGGAGAGAGAGAAGATTGAGATTGATTCTCCCACTGGTCTGGAGCAGTGCTACCTGCCATGACATGCAATAATATCTCACAACACCTGCTGTATAATTCTCAGATCTGTAGAAAACCACTGAAAATTGCAGTTGTATATTGCAGGGTAAAGAAATCCACAGAGTTCAGCACAGCACTTGCTGTATTTTGAAAAGCTGTGAACTAGAAAAAGACACAAGGTCCTATAATCCTTCAGGATTTATGATTTCCTGTCCATTCCCTCTTCGTTGGTTTTAATTGGCAGTTACCCACCATTATCCTCTTTTTCACACATAAAACAATATAAGTGTAGCTATTTACTTAATCAATTACTATTTTTTAACTCTCTTTCATCTCTGAAATATAATTTATATCATATTTTGGATACCTTGCTCCACTTTCTGCAATAATCACCTATACTAACTCAGTATTTGGTATGTAACTGATGATAAATACTTCAGGCTTCTCTGAAGAACTTGGCAAAAAGAAAATAAATTGATGAAATACCAATTGATGTATTTCAACAAAGAGATGTTGCCCTGGATGTGCTCACCAGGTTGTGCCAAGAAATCTGAGGACTAGTACCTCACCAATTGACTGGAAGAAATCCATATTTATTCTCAATCCAAAAAAAGGTGACTTGACAGACTGTGGAAATTATTGTACAATATCACTGGTGTAACATGCAAGCAACATCCTGCTGAAGATTATCAAGAAACTACTGCAATAGTACACTGACATAGAACTACCAGAAATACAAGCTGGATTTAGAAAAGGTCATGGCACTAGAGACATTATTGTCAATGTCAGATGGATCTGGACAGAAAGGAAAAATTATCAGAAGATTGGATATCTGTGTTTCATTGACTATGTAAAGGTGTTTTACTGTGTGGATCACAATAAATTGTGGATAACCTTGAGGAGAGTGGGAATCCCAGAACACTTGATTGTGTTTATGTGAGACCTATACTTGGACCAGGAAGCAGTCCTCAGAATAGAGCAGGGAAACATTTCATGGTTCAAAATCAGGAAAGGAGTGTGTCAAGGATACATCCTGTCTCCACACCTTTTCAATCTACAAAGAACAGACCATTCAGGAGGCTGGGCTTTATGAGGATGACTGTGGCATCAGGATTGGAGTCTTCACTCATCAACATCCTATGTTATACACATGACACAGCCTTGCTTGCTGAAAATGAGGAGATCCTGAAGCACTTGCTGCAGAAGGTCAAGGACTGTAGACTTCAATATGGATTGAAGCTCAACATCAAGAAGACAAAAATTCTCACCACTGGGACTAATGTCAGCAGCATGATGAATGGAGAAGAGATTGCAGTTGTTAACAATTACTGCTTGTTTGG
>NW_006399874.1:8460300-8471987 GCF_000299155.1 Elephantulus edwardii
ATATAGGATCACTATGAGTCACAGATGACTCGCTGGTACATAATAAAACAACAATTAATTAATGATTATATTTGTTGTTGTTATGTGTCATTGAATCACTTGCCACTCATAAAAGCCTAAGCACAATAGTTCTGAACCCTGCTCTATCCTGAGCCAGTCTTACTGTCTCCAACACACCTACCCCCAAAACTCCAGTTACTGTGTTAATCCATTCCCTCCAGGGTCTTCTCTCTCACACTGTCCCTCGACCCTTCCAAGCATCATGTCCTTCTCAAGGGACTGGTTCCTCCTGTCAATATACCCAGTCCCAATGTATATACAGCGGATCTTCAAAATCCTTATCTCTAGAGAGCAACTGGGTTTTTACCCTCTCCAGGACAAACTTGCTTATTTTCTTGGCAGATCATGGCATTTTTCTCTTCTCTAGCATCACAAGTCAAAGGCATCGATTCTTCTTCTGTCATCTTTAGTCATTTTAAAATGATGCATAGCAAGTAATTGTGAAAACCATGGCCTGGATCAGGAGAACCTTAGTCTCTAGACAGATATTGTTGCATTTTAACATTCTGGAGAGGTCCCTGACATCAAATTTTCCCAGTGGAATCCATCTTCTGATTTCCTGACTTCTGGTTCCAAGAATGTTGATTGTGGAGTTGAGCAAGCTATAACTGTTAACAACCTCAATCTCTTCTTCTTCTATCATAGTGCTACCAAAGGCCCAGTGGTGAAACTCTTTGTTTCTTTGATGTTGAGCTTCAATCAATATTGAAAACAGCATTCCTTGACCCTCTGCAGCAAATGCTTGCGACCCTCTTCAATTTTGGTAAGCAAGGTAGTGTCATCTGCATAATGCAGTTGTTGATGAGTCATTCTCCAGTTCTGAATCCACATTTCTCCTCATAAAGCCCAGCCTCTCAAATGATCTGCATGTAGATTGAAAAGGTATGGAGACAAGATGCATCCCTGATGCACACTTTGCCCAATTAAGAACGAATTAATGTTTCATTGTTCTGTTGTGATGGCTGATTCTTGGTCTAAGTGTAGGTTTCACATGAGCACAATGAAGTGTTCTGGGATTCCCATTCTTCTCAATTTTAGCCACAATTTGGTGTGATCTACATTGTCAAACAACCTTTGGGGAGTCAATGAAACACAGATAGACATTCTTTTGTTATTCTCTTCTTTCAGCCAAAATCAATCTGACTTTAATGATTATTTTTAGTGATATTTAATTTTAAAACACAGGTTTTTATAAAAGTGTAATAAATTTACAGGATTCTTGGGACCTTGAAAATCTGCTTATTATGTCTATTTCCTTTGTTTTTCAATTATCTTCGTACATTATTTGTGCATGCTGAGTAAGATCATCTGTCAATCTTATTAGCCATGATTCTCAGTAGTTTCACAGGCATGACACAGTTTGGTAATTATGTGATGATGTCACTCTCTCTCATTTTGTGATTTCATGTCCTATAATCACCTCCATGATGAGATCTGCTATGTGCAATCAATCTTAGAAAAGGGATTTTCCTCAGGTCTGTATATCCAAGATATATGAACGTTCTGGGAAAATTAGCTGACTTTTTGCTTGATGATTTATCATCATCTGATTTCTGGTTCTTGGAACTGAAGTCAATTTGTTAGCCTCTGTAGTCAATGAGCCAGCATCCGAATATCTCACTTTCTGATCTCAATTCATTAGCCAATGTAAACTCTTCTCCTGCATGAATAGAAGAAGTCTCCAGGCCAACATCTTACCCATGGACTTGAGTCTTGGCACCCTTTACAACTGAGTGAATCATTTCCTTGTGATAAGTCTTTCTCTCCTTACACCCACGATTTGCTATATCTTTGTACAATTGTTATGATCTGCCTTTGTTTTCAGGCATAGGATACTCTTATTGATCTTTAAGTGTGCTTAACTATCTTGAAGTCAAGCTTCTCTTTGACTCTGAATAACCTTGTATAACATACACGTGTGTTTCAAAGAATTAGAGGAAAACTAATTTCACATCCCAAGAAATTGTTGCCATTAGAGGTAAGCTGTTTAAAGGTACTCTTTTAAACTTGGAAACAAACTACTGAAATGCTGGAGCCTTTTCACTTGAGCAGGTTATCAGCAGGTATTTCTGGTAATTTATCCATAATCTAGATGAACTGGTCCATCTTATGATTTATTTACCATTTTGGCTAAAACAACAATTGTTGTTTTTGTTGTTATGTGCCGTCGAGTCGTTTCCGACTCATAGCGACCCGATGCACAACAGCCCTAAACCCTGCTCTATCCTGCGCCAACCGCACCGCCTCTGACACACCCATCCCGATTACCCCAGTCACTGAATCAATCCATCTCATAGAGGGTCTTCCCCTCCTGCGCTGTCCCTCCACCCTCCCAAGCATGATGTCCCTCTCCAAGGATCTGTCCCTCCTGGCAACATGTCCAAAGTTGTCAGACGAAGCCCCAGAATCCTTGCCTCCAAGGAGTAGCTTGGTTTAATCCTCTCCAAGATGAATCTGTTTGTTTTCCTGGCAGTCCATGGTACATTCAGTACCCTTCTCC
The DNA here is from genome assembly GCF_000299155.1 of Elephantulus edwardii. Lineage (NCBI taxonomy): Eukaryota > Metazoa > Chordata > Mammalia > Macroscelidea > Macroscelididae > Elephantulus > Elephantulus edwardii. The sequence continues at coordinate 8,462,861 of NW_006399874.1, forward strand.
AGCACCACAGCTCAAAAGCATCCACTCTCCTTCTGTCCTCCCTAGTCATTGTCCAACTCTCTGATGCATAACAAGCGATTGCAAATACCATAGCCTGTATCAGGCGCACCTTAGTCTCCAGAGAGACACTGTTGCTCCTGAGTACCTTAGAGAGGTCCCTAACAGCAGACTTTCCCATCGCGATACGCTTTTTAATTTCCTGACTGCTGGTGCCAAGAGTGTTGACTTTGGAGCAGAGCAAACGGAAGCTGTGAACACTCTCAATATCTTCGTCATCCATCCTGACGCTGCCAATTGGTCCAGTGGCGAGAATCTTTGTCTTCTTGACATTGAGCCTTAGTCCATACTGAAGGCTGCAGTCCTTGACCCTTCGCAGCAAGTGCATGAGGTCCTCCTCAGTTTCAGCAAGCAGGGTTGTGTCATCTGCATAACGGAGATTGTTAATAGATCTTCCACCAATCCTGATGCCACAATTCTCCTCATAGAGCCCAGCCTCTCGGATAATCTGCTCTGCATAGATGTTGAAAAGGTATGGAGACAGGATGCATCCCTGGTGTACACCCTTCCCAATTTTGAACCATGCAGTGTTACCCTGCTCTGTTCTGACTACTGCCTCTTGGTCCAAGTATAGGTTTCGTATTAGCACAATTAAATGTTCTGGGATTCCCATCCTTCTCAGAGTCAGCCACAGTTTGTTATGATCCACACAGTCAAATGCCTTTGCATAATCAATGAAACACAGATAGACATTCTTCTGGTATTCTCTGCTTTCAGCCCAGATCCATCTAACATCAGCAACAATATCCCTAGTACCACGCCCCCTTCTAAACCTAACCTGGACTTCCGGCAGTTCTCTGCTGATGTGCTGTTCTAATCGTTTTTGGATGATCTTCAGTAGAATCTTGCTTGCATGTGAAATCAATGACACTGTTCTGTAGTTTCCACACGCAATTTTTATATCAATTTCCTTGTATGCCAGATAGATTAACTGTAATCCAGAAACAGTACCTGATATTTAAAAGCACATTTTCAGGTTTGGGTTTGTGGGGTTTTTTTCCCCCCCCAACAATATCTTTAGTCCCATTTGGTCTTGAGAGAAAATTGCTTTTAAGTGACAAATTTCCCAGTGTCAAATTTTATGTTGAAAAACCAGAATTTTATTCCAGTTTGCTGTATTTATCAACATGCTGTGGCTTCTATTTTCTGTCATTATCTGTTGTAAAAACTGTGGGTCCAAACAAGAGTCTGGTAATAATATAAGTGATTAAATTGGCTCAGATGTTAATTCACTTACACAGTGATCATCTAAAAATTGGATTGTATGTTTGTTGTTTTCCTTAGCTTCTTGAAAGTGATAAGAACACTCCCAAAGATTTCTGTGATAATTTTTATTAAATATAAAATAAATTTTATCATTTTTATCTCTGAGTTAAATTTTTATCTTTTTTCTTTCTGGTTTAAATTTAACAGTTTTATTTTTAAAATGATAAAACATCCATCTTTCCTATGATTTTCTGTCCAGTGTTTTAGGTAGGCATTAATTATCTTGGCCATTAACAATATTCTGGGCAATATCAGACCTATACCCAGGGAATGAGCAAAGATCAGTTAAAGGGCACAAGAACTTTTTTGTGACAAAAGAACTGAATCTTAGGACATGTTGGGAAGTAAAAAATTTAAGCTACATCACATTAGTTTGAGAAGGAATAAGTATAAATTGAACTTTTTCCCTAGTTTCAGTAGTATTGGTTAAGTTGTAGAACTCAATTTTTGTTCACTTTCAGACCTCAAATCTTACTAGTGATGGTCCGGTAGGAAATCTAAATCTTGATTAAATGTCTTCTATTCCAGATTGTGGGGGGGAAATAGTGAGATGAGTTACTTTATTTTTTTTATTGTTGTTGTTGATGTATTGCCATCATTCTTATTATAGGAAAAAGGATACCTGGTGACTTAGTGCGCTATGTATCAGGCTGCTCTCCCAAAAGTTGACAGAATCCATCAGTTGTTCTGAGGGACATTAGTAGCAACATCAGTGAGTATCAATAGAAAGGATGGCTGCAAACATTTTAAGACTTAAAAAATATGACAGTTTCATATATTTTGAAAATGTACTATACTATATTATCCTTCATTTAAATGTCTTTCTGGAAGATTAAGACATTATGATTATGTTATAATACTACTGCAGTATTTTATATCAAACTTAGTGGATAGATGTCTGGGTAGAGGGATATAAGTAGTTAAAAAATGGAGTAGAATGATTTTATAGTAAGACTGTAATAACACCATTTTAGCTACAAGATAAAAAGTTAATTTCTTTCTAATCAATCAATAAACTCATTGTCTATCCCGTGCGTTAAAGAGTAGAAATGTTCTGAAAGTTTCCAACACTGTAGTCTGTTATAATCAAGGAATGCTAGTGGCTTAGCATGTTACAGGTTGCACTATTAACTAAAAGGTCAGAGGTTCAAATCTACCAGATTCTGTATGGGAGAAAGATGGACAGTCTCCTCTCAAAAAAATTCACAATCTCTGCAACCAGGTAGAGGGTTGCTATAAAATAGGGTCCCCTGGACAGCAACTGGTTTAATATTTAAAGCATTCTGATGGTGAAACGCACACGACTATAAGCTACAAACCAGAATCCACCAGGCACACTAGAAGAAAAATAGTTTGCTCCTGTAGATAGAGACACTATGAGTTGTAACCAAGTTGATAGCAGTGAGTTTGATCTTTGGAGGGCAAAATTTGGGGAAGCAGATTGCCAAGCCTTTAACACAGACAACAGTGTAATAATGAGTCAAGTATTGCTCAAAGTTATTTGACTATAATATTTTAGTCTTCATAACAATCCTCTAGGAAACAATTTCACATTTTAAAATGTCTAGGTCTCAAGGGAGCTCTAGTGGTCTTGTGGCAAGAAGCTGCACTGCAGTCCTAAAGGCATGCAGTTCCAATCCACCAGAGGTTGGGCTGGTAAAGGAGGGGCAATCTCCTCCTGTGTTAATTAGATCTGACTCAACAGTACACAAGAAATAAAACAAAACAATTGTCTAGGTTTCATGCTGCAAAATTACTAATTTTGTTTATAGTTTAGATGCTTTTTAAAAAACCTCCAATTAACCAAATTTAGCTCAGTTAATATTCGGCATTGTAAAAATTGACTAGATCTTTCAAGGACAAAGATAATGTTTTCTTCAAAGCATTGTTGTTATTAGGTCCATTCAAGTTGAGTATGACTCATAGTGACCCTATGAACAAAAGATCTGAGATTGTTCTATCCTGTGCCATCCTCACACTTCCTGACATATTAGAGTCAATCACAAAAGTCACTGCATCAGTCTACCTGGTTGATGGTCTTTCTCTCCTTTGCCAGCCCTTTACCCTTCCCAGCATTATGTCCTTCTCCAAGGAATAAGACACTCCTAGAGACATGCCCAAAGTACGTGAAGCAAACTCTTTTCATTCTTGTCTCCGAAGAGCACTCCAGGTGCACCCTCTTCAATACATATTTGTTTGTTCTTTTTGTCATCCATGAGATTTTCAATGTTTTTCTCCAATGCCACAGTTCAAACGTGCCAATCTTCTTCTGTCTTTCTTATTCATCATTCAACTCTAGATGCATAGCAAGTGATTGGAAAGACTACAGCCTGAATCAGACACACTGTAATCCTCAAACTGACATCTTTTCTCCTCAATAGTTTTGAGAGGTCCCTAACTATAGATTTTCCCTGCACAATGTGTCTACATATTTCCTGACTGCTGGAACTATGAGTGTTAATTGTGAATCCAAGCAAGATGAAGCTGGTAACAGTTTCATTCTCTTCTCTATCCAACATGATGTTGCCTATTGGTCAAGTGGTAAGAATATTTGTTTCCTTGACATTGAGATGCAATCCATACCTAAGGGTGTATTACTTGATCTTCTACTAGTGCTTCAAGTCTGTCTCACTTTCAGCAAGCAAGAATGTGTCGTCTTCATAACACAGGTTATTGATGAGTCTCTCTCCAATACTGATGTCACATTCCTCTTCATAAAGCCCAGCTTCTTGAATACTTTGCTCAGCATACAGAGTGAATAGGTATGGAGGCAGAATACAAGCACTCTCTTCTCAATTTTAAATCATGCAGTGTTATCCTGTTCTATTCACACAATAGCCTTCTGGTCCAGGTATAGGTTTCTTATGAGCACAATTAAGTTCTCTGTGACTTCCATTCTTCACAATGTTGGCCACAGCTTATTATAATAAAAATGTTACTGAGGGCTATGACCAGCAAAAGAACTCTCATTTGTTAAACAGCCCATAGATCTCAGAAACTTATCCTGATTAAAGTAACAAAAACAAAAAGTGAAAAAATAATTTCAAACTATTTTCAAATCATTCTTCCTGAAAATGAGTTGTATTATGTATATAATCTGAAAAATAATCCATGTATAGTTATAGACTCATTCAAAATAAAATTGTTTGTTATTTTTGTCTAATAGAAGATCAACATGTATAAAGGGCTATTTTTCATAGCTGAACACTAACATATAATGTCTCACATATGGCAGAGTCAGAGTCAACATTAACGGACTTATTCTTGGTTTAAGATAATCTGTAGGAAAGACTAGCCTTAAAGACTGACCACTACTATTCATTATTATACTTTACAAAAAAAATCTCTTGATGATTGAGAATAATTTGATATGTAGGTCAACAAAAATCATGGAAAAAAGAAAAGAAAACGACAAAGTAATCCCAAATAGTCTTAATTCTCTTGGAAAAAGATGACAACTTAGGCAGTGTTAAGATTTACTGATTATATTTCTTTGTTTTAATATTTTATGATGTTGTTGAGAATCTAAAAATTAAGCAAAACCTGGTAAAATTCTGTAATGGTTTATAGGGAATATGTGGAAATTAATGATTCTCTAGTGTCTAGACATGAGCGAACACTTCTTCATACAAATTCAATTTTATTTGTGCTTTTATAAGTTATTAGCATTCATTTAGACACTTTTTTGTTAAATTACTTTAGTTAATGAGGTGTGCTATGAACATGATATTGCTGACAACTAGATACTCAAAATAGATAAAAAATCAGAGTCTTCTTCAGTTAATAAGCTTTCAGAACAAAATAAATTAACGTTCTTCTTAATTTGTATTTTTAACATTTCATTCTAATCACATACTTTGCCTAACAAATCAAAATAGATGGGGTTTATAAGATACTGGAATGTTATAAAACATCACTGCAACAGAATAATCAGAGGTAATTACTTTAATAGTAGGTAGCATTTTAAAAAGAAGATCACCAAAATTAGATGGTTTCTAGAAGCTCTGGTGGCCTAGTGGTAATGAGTTTTACTAGCAGTTCAAAGGTCAATGTTGTTCGTGAGTTCCATGAAGTCAGAACTGACTCATAGCTGACTCTCCTGTAAGTTTTCAGGAGCTGTTAAAGCAAATGGGAGGAGATTGTCCTTTGCCCCATAGAGCAGCCGGTGGATTTGAACTGTGTGCCTTCAGTATAGGAGTGCAATTTCTTACCATTAGGCCACCAGAGCTCCCAGTTACCATCTAATTTTGTTGTCTTTTATATTTTAAAATAAATAAAATCTATACTTTATACTGGGTTATACAAATTTCATGTACATTATATTTTAAAGCGACTCTTTTATCCATTTCTTTTATCCATCCCTCCCTTCCTCCATCAAATTGTGCATCCCTGTGATTAAAACCTCCCCCCACCCCCTCCTTATCCTTCTTCTCCTCATCCCCTCTTGGATCCTCATACTCATTCTACAATAATGGTCTTATACACTATTTGTCCTTATGGGATTGAGTTATTTCACTCAGCATAATGCTCTCTAGTCCCTCCCAAGTTAGGTAGTAATTTACAAAATCATTGCATCTGCATACTGTGTCGTATTCCATTGTGTGAATGTATCACAATTTCTCAAACCATTCAATCTTGTTTGGGCATTTGGGCTGTTTCCTTGCTGTGATGTTGAATAATGTCGCTATGAACATTGGTGTACAAGTCTCCATTTGTGTCTCAGTTCTCATTTTCTTGAGGTATTTTTTAAGTAGTGGAATAACTGGGTTATATGGAATTTCTGTGCTCAGTTTTTTGAGGAAACAGCAAACTGCCTTCCAGAGTGGTAGTACATTTGACAATCCCACCAACAATGTATAAGAGTTCCTCTCTCACTACATCCTCTCCAACATGTATTACTTAAACTTTGCCAATACTATTGGAGTGAGATGGTATCTCATTGTACTTTTGATTTATATCTTTCATTTTGCCAGTGATTTTGAGCATTTGTTCATGTGTCTGTTGGCCATGCAAGTAACATCTTCTGTGAAAAATGTTTCCATGTCTTTTGCTCATCTTGTAATTATGTTAATCAGTCTTTTTCTTGTGGTTACACTGTAGAATTCTATAAACTTTTGATATGATACCATTGTCTGAAATGATACTGTGAAATGTTTTTTCACAGTCAGTAGGTTTTCTTTTCACATTGTTGGAAAACATTTTTGATGCTCACAGGGATTTACTTTTTAGAAGATCCCATTCATCAATTTTATCCTCTCCAGATTGTGCATTGATGGCTGTAGTTTGCAGTTTCTTTATACCATAGGCTAGGCCATCTAAGCTTGATCTCAACCATCATTTAAATTTGGGGATCATCTTTTTTAAAGGATACAAAGAACCCAAAAGGTATGTGTTTCAAATCTATCAATTGCTTTGTGGGAGAAAGATGGGCAATTTCTTCTCCTACAATTTGCCGCCTCTAAAAACCTGCTAGAGGGTCAGCTATGACTTGACTCTGAATTGATAGAACGCAAAAACACCACAAGGACAACTAGATGTAATCTGGATTAAAGTGTAGTCATTCTTCAAAATTAATATACAAACTATATGCAATCTGTCACATTGATCATTCAAAGAGTGCAAATTAAAGGATCTTCTATAGAGTAGTCCATGTTTTTCCTGGTTGGCTCCTCCCAGGGTCTCAGGAACTTCTTCTCCTTGCCAGAAGGTTCAAATTGTTCAAACATTCTTCTAGATGGTATAGCACTGGTCTGTGCGTTGCTGTACAGAGGTAACTCATGGTTGCTGTGATGCTGAAGACTGTGACAGTGATGTGCCAAATGTGGTAACGGTTACCCATTGTGGACAGTGTTTGCTGTAGTTTCCCGACTAAATCAAACCTGGAAGCAGGAGCAGCATCCACTTCCGAAATGGCTTGCCTCCGGAAACTCTATGTATGAACAGTTCTCAGGCCGTTCGTTCATAGGGTCGCTATGAATCGTCTACGACTCGACGGCACCAAACAACAATAACAATAGAGTAGTTTTTAAATTCTAGGTATACGAGCAACAGAGATATTATTATAAGTGTGGTATGGGTATAGTGCTTTGATCTGAGGGATACATAAAGCTCAATCACAATTTCCATCCCTGAGTTTTGGGCAGCTGTTTCCTCACTGACTTTGTATATAATCGTCAGAAAGGGGCCGGTATCAATGAAATGGATGCACCCAGTATATACCACAAACCCCTTTCTGTAGGGCATTTTATGTGATGAAGCATTGTCTAGGTGTTATTTTGCAAAACGTGTGTCTCTTTTGGCTTTTTTACTGGCAGATAGGCTTATGAAGTATACTTCTGTGTTCCTGTGTGTTATTTGAAAATTGCCATTCTCATTGACTATTCTATGTTGTCAAGAATAGCATATTTTGAGGTCCCTAAATTATGTACACCCATGAAGGAACTGAAATGGTTATGTATACTACAGAGGGATAAAAGTGATCCACCAATTCTAATGCTTTCCAAGCCTAAATAGGGGTGTGTGTATGAGTGTGTGTGTGTATATAGATATTACAATTTGATACCCCTGACAGAATCTGGAGTAGACAGTGTGACCCACATAGTCCTACCTCAGAGTCCAGAGGACCATATTTGTTTTATTTAATATGTATCCAGATTTACATTTCATAGCAAAATTTCAGAAATGCTTCTTAATTCAGTAGGCCTTTCATTAAAAAAAAAAAACAACACCAAATTATCAACAAAAATTCAAAAAGGAAGCTGATTACATCACAAAAGTGTTAAAAAATAATTGAATAACCTTTAGGTACATATTTATGTTTTAAATCCCAGTAGTTCAATTATTTATGTTGAAATTACATAACGGCTTTACATCTACAGATACTTTTTTTTTTTAATTTCTCTTGTTTGGAATTGTTCTCAGCTGATATTTAGTTTTAGCTGTGTTCTCTTTTCAATTTTTCAACATATATTAAAAAAAAAACAGTCCCACATGCAAACAGCTAGCCAATGAACTACTTGTCCATGGGATTTTTAATAAATATCCTAACATACATGGTTTAAGAAGGTTCAGATCAGGCTTCAGGTTGATTAAAAATCATTGAAACCACAATGGCATCTCACTCCAATAACCATGGCAGAGTTTAACAGCACAGCAAACAATGAATGTTGGAGAGGATGTGGTGAGATAGGACCTCTTACACACTACTGATGGAATTTTTAAATGGTACAACCACGCTGGAAGGAAGTTTGGTGCTTCCATAAAAAGCTGAGCATAGAAAATCCATATGGTTCAGATATTCCATTGTTTGGTATTTGCCCTGAGAAAATGAGAACTGAGGCACAAACTGAGACTTGTACACCAATGTTCATAGCAACATTATTCAACATGGTAAGAACATGGAAATGCCCAAATGTCCAACTACAATGGAATGGATTGAGAAATTACGGTACATTCGCACAATGGAATACTACACATGACGCAAGAGCAATGATGTTGTAAATTGCTACCTAACTTGAGAGGGTCTAGAGAGCATTATGCTGGGTGAACTCACTCAGTCCCATAAGGAGAAATACTGTATAAAATCATTATTGTTGAATGAGATGTAGATCCAACAAGGGTGGTGGTGGAAGCAGAGGGGTGAGGATGGGTGGTAGAGGATGTGGAGTTAGTCTTAGAGTGGTATGATTTGATGGGGATGGGGAATGAAGGAAAAGGGAAGGATCTGGTGTGAACCACTATGTATTTGAAATTTGTAAATAAACCAGTTAATTTAAAAAAATATTTTAAATTAATAAATTAAATT
>NW_006399874.1:8473008-8474214 GCF_000299155.1 Elephantulus edwardii
TCCTTGGAGAGGGACATCATGTTTGGCAGAGTGGAGGGGCCGGAGAAGGAGAGGAAGACCTTTGAGGAGATGGAATGATTCTGTGACTGGAGTGGTGGGAATAAGTGCTTTTGGGATGGCTAGGTTGGCACAGGATAGAACAGCGTTTAGAGCTCTTGTACACAGGGTCACTATGAGTCGCAAGCAACTCAGTGGCACATAACAACAAAAACAACTTTCTGATGAAAATATGAGCTATATAGCAACCCAATCTGTTGCCTAAGGCATTTTAACCCCACCAATTGACATATTTCAGATAACAGATGCTGCCCTGGATGTGCTTACCAAGTTGTGTCAAGAAATCTGGAGAACAACCACTTGGCCAACTGACTGGAAGAGATCTATATTTGTTTCCATCACAAAAAAAGGTGACCCACCAAGGTGTGGAAACTATAGAACAATATCATTGATTTCACATGCAAGCAAGATTCTACTGAAGATTACCCAAAAACGACTGGAACAGCTCATCAGCAGAGAACTGCCCGAAGTCCAGGCTGGGTTTAGAAGGGGTTGTGGTACCAGGGATATTGTAGCTAATGTTAGATGGATCTTAGCTGAAAGCAGGGAACACCAGAGAAATGTATATCTGTGTTTCGTTGACTATGCAAAGGCGTTTAAAATTGGGAAGGGCATACGCCAGGGATGTGTCCTATCTCCATACCTTTTAAACCTGTATGCAGAACAGATTATCCAGGAGGCTGGGCTCTATGAGGAGAAATGCAGGGTCAGGATTGGTGGAAGATCTGTCAACAATCTGCTTTATGCAGATAACACAACCCTGCTTGCTGAAACTGAGGAGGACCTGAAGCACTTGTTGCAGAGGGTTAAGGACTGCATCCTTCAATATGGATTGAGGCTCAATGTTAAGAAGACAAATATTCTCACAACTGGACCAATTGGCAGAATCAGAATGGATGGTGAAGAGATTGAGATTGTTCACAGCTTTAGTCGGCTTGGCCCCACAGTCAACACTCTTGGCACCAGTAGTCAGGAAATTAAAAGGCATATTGCCATGGGAAAGTCTGCTGTTAGGGACCTCTCCAAAATACTGAAGAGCAATGGTGTCTCTCTGGAGACTAAGGTGTATTTGATACAGGCCATGGTCTTTGCTATCACTTGTTATGCATCAGAGAGTTGAATAATGACTTAGGAGGATAGAAGGAGAAT
>NW_006399874.1:8475727-8545123 GCF_000299155.1 Elephantulus edwardii
CTGGTGGTTAAGAGTTGCACTGGCAAACCAAAGGTACTCAGTTCAAATCTATCAGCAACTCCATAGGAGGAAGATATTCTCCTCCCATGTGATTTGCTGCCTCTGAAAACCTACTGCAGGGTCAACTATGAGTCAGTTCTGACTCAGTGGATGGCACACAGCAACAATATTATAAATTACTCTTTCATATATATATCCTTTCCAACATTCTACTGATAAATAGAAAAGTATATAATGAATAATAATTGTTGAGGAGGTAGCATGACCATTAGAATTAAACAGATTTGAATTAAAGTTCAAACCCTGCCACTTTATTAGGTGTGTGACTATGAAGTTATTCAGTGCCTTGCTAAATTTTACAAATCCAAATTTAAACAATAACATTTACCTCTTAGATTTTAAATGAGATATAAGTCTAAGAAAATCTACTACAAAAAGAATTATTTGGAAACAAATTTCAACTCCTCCACCATCAGACTCAGCATTCATTCAGAGGCCAAGCTTTCACTAGGTTATTTCCAGCCACATACTGAGTTCTGAAGGGGCACCAGAGCTGGGCCATTACTGCCAAGTTAAGACATTTGCTAAAGGACAGTTATTACTTTGGATTTTCCAGAATGGGTTATGTGACTCTGAAGCATAGCAACCTCATGTGTGTTAGAGTAAAATAATTATAATCCATTAAGGTTTTCAGTGAGTAATTTTTCAAAAGCTATTTGCCAGACCTGTATTTTGAGCTGCCTCCAGGTAGCCTATGTCACCAACCTTTCAGTTAGCAGTCATGAGCTTAACTCTTAGTGTCACCTTGGGACACTTCAGGGCTGAAGTACTCTCTGATGCTCCTGCTATCTGAATCTCCCTCTTACTCCTCACTTGTTTCACAGGTTTTACCTATATTTTAGTCTGAACCCTTTCTCTCCTACTTTTGCTTTCTCTCTTGATCCATCATGGGTGTTTCTCCAATAAATCTTGTGCACATTTAACTTTGTCTTGGCACCTACCTCTAATAGGACTTAAACTGCAATATTTTGAAAACAAAAGTATTTTAAGGTAGAATGTGGCAGGAAGGGTTTGGGAACTGAATTGCTTCCTACCTACGAGGCAGGGAAATAACACACTAAATAAATGGGAAATAGACAATCTCTCATAATGGTTGAAGACTGATTGCTGAAGATGTTACTGACAATAATCATATTGGTGGAGCAAACTGTCCTTGTTGGTATAATGATTCAATTATTTCAAAGTATAGGGAGAATAATATCTACATAAGAAGTGGAGTTGTCAGTTATTATTAGGTAATAACAACCTTTATGGATGAATAAAAACAACTTGCGGTTGATAATGACTAGGAATTGGAAGCCTTTTTAAATAGCTTATATGATATCTTGATGAGACTCTTTTCTTTTTTAGAGGAAGATCAGCTACAGCTGAATGACAGACTGAGCATCTGATAAAATATCCAATTGATCTCTAGTAAGAAGTCCAGATAGAGTTAAATAAATGCTTAGTCAAGACCAGCTGGCCTGGTGAAGAGAAAACGATGTGACCAAGACAAAGGTGGGTGACTTTTAGTTTTGTGGCCCTCCGGCCAGTCTTTCATTGCTTTTGTTCAGACATTCCTCTAGGTCGTATAGCCCTGGTGTACAAGTTGCTGTCCTGCGGTCACTTGTGGTTGTTGTGAGGCTGAACACTGTGACACAGATGTGTCAAATGTGTTAATGGTTGGCTACCCAATGCGGACTGAGGGTGGGGTGGAGCTCCCCGATTAAACAAGCATGGAAGATGGAGTGGCATTCACTTCCATAATAGCTTGCCTCCGGAAACCCTATGAACCTGGAGAGAGGATGGAAGGCACCCAAGCGTCGAGGACTCTCCTTCATAGGGTCGCTATGAGTAGCCTGCGACTCGACGGCACTTAACAACAACAACAACAACAACAGTCAAGACCAATCTTTTATACTAAGGTTACAGCCCTGGTTGGCAAAATTTGGTTCATTGAAACATTGGTAATATTAGAGGATACCATAAAATATCTGGATGCTTGTAATGAACATATCCCAAGATGCCTCGTCATGGCTTGTATAGGCCCTTTGCCTAAGGATGGATGGTAATTTTGAGTTGTTTTCAACCATAATAGAACATGGCAAAATTACTGAGACACAATTCATTTGATTGTTGTTGTTCTTAGATGCCATAGAGTTGAGTATGACTCATAAAAACCCTATGAATAAAAAAATCTGATCCCTGTTCTATCCTGTGCCATTCTTACACTTCCTGACACACAACAGCCCATTGCCACAGTCACCATGTCAATGCACCTATTTGAGGGTCTTTCTCTCCTTCTCTGATCCTCCACCTTTCCCAGCATCATGTCCTTCTCCAAGGAATAGCCCCTCCTAGAAACATGCCCTAAGTGTGTGAGTTGAAATATCATCATTCTTGCCTCCAAAGAGCATTCTGGCTTTACTCTCTCCAAGACACATCTGGTTGCTCTCTTGGCCATCTGTGGGATGTTCAGTGCTCTTCTCCAATGCATCAATTCTTTTTCCATCATCCTTATTTGTTGTCCAGCCCCCAGATGCCTAGCAAGTAATCGGAAAGGCTATGGCCTGAATCAGACTCACCTTAGTCCTTAAACTGACATATTTACTCCTCAGTAATTTTGAGAGGTCCGTAACTGTGGATTTTCCCAGTACAACATGTCTCCTTATTTCCTGACTGCTGGTACCAAGGGTGTTAATTTTGGATGCATGTAAGATGAAGCTGTTGACAGTTTCAATCTCTTCTCCATGCATCACGATATTGCCTATTGTTTCAGTGGTAAGAATCTTTGTTTTCTTGACATTGAGATGCAATCTCAAAGGCTGCTTGGTACTTGATCTTCTGCAACAAGTGCTTCAAGTTCTCCTCACTTCCAGCAAGTAAGGTTGTGTCATATGCATAATGCAGATTATCGATGACTCTCCCTCTAATCTTAATGCCATACTCATCTGCGTAGAGTCCAGCTTTTTGGATAATTTGCTAAGCCCACACATTGAATATGTATGAAGAATCTCCAGCTTAGAGCAGCTGGATTCTGGAGGATAAGTGTTCTTTTATTTACTTGAAAGCTGGGTGTAAATTATTTGGGAATTTTTAATTTTGTTAACAATCAGATGTAAGCTGATTGGCTGTTCCTGATTTCGTTAACAATCACCTGTGGGCCAGAAATGTATTGTTTAAGCTATCAAGACCTGGCAGACTGGCCTTTCTATTTAAAAGTTGATCGGGTCATGCCTAAAGGTAACTCTCCATCTTGGAACAATTGGATTCTGCAAGATAAATGTTTTTAACTTACTTGAAATCTAGGTATAAATTGGGAGTTTTTAATTTTGTTTACTATCATTTGTATGTTGTTTAACTGTTTCTTATTTTGTTAACAATCATCTATGGAATGAAAACCTCTTGTTTAAGCAATCAAGACCTGGTGGGCAGGCTTTTGTAGTTAAAAGTCAGTTGAGTTCTTGGGCTTATAGCCCTTGGGCCTGGTGTTAATCGTATTTGGGGAGAACATTGTTCTAAGAGATACAGCATTTGCCTGTCAGTTTGCTGTACTGAGATGACTTGTGGCTGGTGTGATACTGGAATCTTATTATATTAGGTTATTTTATATGGCAAAGGTGATGTGTGTAATTGTTACTATTACGTTTTATTATATAAGACTCCATTTTAGCAAACTGGATAGATAGATTCACTTGGTCGTCTTGAAGCAGCAAAGTTTAAATAAATAGCTTAGAGTAAGCCATATGGTAGATAACTTTGAGAAAGTCTAAGGACCTGAAGATAGCAACTAGCTGACAGGAGTTAGAAGTTTGGGACTTTGACTATACAGATACAAGAATGTAATTTTATCAATAACTTGAACTTGGGAAAAGATTATTCTCCAGTCAAGCCTCCAAAATAAGAACAAAATAGAAAACTGTCAGGACAATAGCTTTGTGAGAACATGAAGAATCCAACTAGACTGTCATCAAACTTCTGGCCTGAAAAAAAAATTGAAATAATAAATGTATATTATTCTGAATCATTAGTTATACAGTTATAAAACCTACATATCTCCTTAAACGCTGACAAGTCTTAATTTTATAGAGAGGTGTCCCCCTCTCTATTTTAAGAGCCAGCGGTTCACCTATTAGGATGACACTGAAAAGGTTTCCCTTTGGTAAATCAGCAGATGATCCCCAGGAACATCCCGATTTCCTCTCCTGGCTTCCAGGCCAATAAACTGGGTTCAATCTTAGTATTACCCAGCAGGAGAGAGTTGAATCTGAAAACAGAGGAAAGAGATTATGATATTATGGAAGCAGCTGCAAAAACATAAACTTGTTTATACCAGTTGAATTCAAAGAAGTACTCCTGAGATTGAATTTTGAGGTTGCTTGATCAAGCAGGGCAGAATATAAATCAAGATAAGTAAGGTTTCATTGACTTGAGACCTTTTTTTTGAATACTGAATTTAACACCCTAGGAAGGACATTGGGGAATAAGTCACAATCCTTGTCAGATGTCTTTTAGAGAGCTGGGATAAAAATGATGGCCTTGCCAAACAAAGTGGAAAAGTTTGCTATCTCCTGACATATAGTAGAGAAAAATATTAAACAAAAATAACAACAGAATAACCTTAGGAAAGTGGCCATGCTGGAACATGTTGTTGTGTACCATTGAGTTGGAAATGATCCATAGCTGACCCTCCAGCAGGTTTTCAGAAACAGTTCTTTGCACAGGAGGAAATTGCCCATAGTTATCCCACAGAGCAGTTGCTGGATTTGAACTTCCTGTATTCAGGATTGCAACCCAGCTTCTTGCCGTTTGTCCACTAGAGCTTCCTTTTTTTGAATATACGAATATGTCTTATGTGAGACTAGTAAGGACATACTTCTAATAAAACTAATTAAAAATTGCAGTGGTGGTGACTTTTCTCTGAAGATTAGGCCTGATGGTAGAGAAACTGGACCTACTGGTAACAAAATAAATGGTAGGGCCTGAATCTGTTACCAAAATCAAACCAAACCTACTACAGTTGAGTCGATTCCAACCTACAGAGACCTTATTACACTGAATAGAACTGCCCCATTTGGTTTCCAAGGCTTAAAGTTCTACAGAAACCAACATAGCTTTCTCTGCACATCTGCTAGTGGTTCAGACTATTGAATGTTTAATTAGTAGCCAAGTACTTTTGCCACTCTACCACAAGAGCTCCTTTCTGAGTCCAGTAAAATTCTATGGACCACCACAAGCTGACCCTTATATACCACTTCAATTCTTTTTTCTTTCCCTTCCATAAGTGATTCCTTTATTTCACTCATAATTCTTTGTTGTTTCCCAAATAAACCATCTCCATTCTGTTGACCAAACTACTTGTTTAAATCTCTGTAGATGTTCATTGAAATGAAAAATAAACAACCTAAATTAAAAAAAAAATATGTTCTCTCTTGTTTTATGAATCCCATCTCCTCGTGAGCTTCTTAAGCAACCTCACTCTTTAGGATTGGTGTTTCTGAATTCTTATATCACATATACATGTATAGTATATATAGAAGTTCTCATTTGTCTCCTAAACTATAGCACCTGAGGTTTTGTTTCATTTTTATTATTCTTTGCCCTTTCAAAACATGATAGTATTTTGAAAATACTCAAATATTATATGATTTTGGTGTGGTCTCAAGGATCAAAACATATAAAGACTACATAAGTATTAGAGAGTTTGTTGGTAGATTTCTCTTTAATCTCTACACTCACCATAATTAAGTTAGTTTAGTAAAATTAAATGGTGAAAAATAATGCAGCCACTAATTTGAAACTGTTTGTAATCAATGACTTCCATACCCTTGACATTTTAGAGGTATTGTTGCCCATATAGAGTCTCTGTTACTGTTGTTAAATGATGTTGATTTGAGTATAGCTCACAGTGACCTTGTAAACAACAGATCTGAACTCTGTCCTAATTTTGAAGCAACCTCACCATTTCTGACATTTTTTAGCTCATTGCTGCAGTTACTGTGTCAATCCAACTCACTGAAAGTCTTCCTCTCTTTCACTGACCGTTACACCTAGAAGGTGTAATTAGTTCAAACACTAAGTTGCAAACTGAAAGATTTCAGATTCAAGTTCACGTAAAGGTTTCTGGGAAGAAAAGTCTAATAATCTTTCAAAAATCAGCCATGTCTATGGAGCACCTGTCCACTCTGAAACACATGGGATCCACGTTTGCATAACAGTGTGGGCATAATGGTGGCAACTGTTTAAGTCATGCTGCCTGTAGCCAAAATTAGAAGAACCTATATTCTCACCTGATGTCTTTCAATAGATAATCTGTAAATTTGCACCTATTAGCTCTAATATAAGCTTTCCTTATCTTGGTCAACAAAGTCTCACATCTCTTACCATACAACTGTACCAAAAAGTTCTTATCAACATAGTAGTCTTTGCCTTTTCCAAACATACACAGGAAACAAGCCTTAAGTATCATTTGATCAAAATGGCAGAATATAATGTGTAATTTTTCATCTTTTATTGGGTATTTTTATGCTACCTGGATGTCCCTATATATAAGAATAGTAAATATTGGTATTTTTCACATTTTCTTATTTTGTGTCAAACAGAATAAAAAATTAAACATACATTCCAGTCTCACAAAGAAGGATACACAATTCAGCATTTATTTACTAGTGCCATGCCCTGGGAAGAAATTATCTTCTTGTAAGAAAACACAACCTTTTATATCAAATGTGGAGGTGACTGCTGGGAGTTTAGTGGGTCTTTTGAGTAAATGGGTTTTGGAGCAGGATGACTACATGTTTTCAAGAGGTTTACATGCTCCATTCAGGTTTGACTGATCAATAATACTGAAAAACTAAGATGTCATAAAGCTGAATTTAACAGTGCATCTTATACAATCTGCAAATAAAGATGAATGCATTTGGAAAGAAATATGGAGGGAATAGTGAAAAGTTAGTTCTCAGCAAAGATTGATCTGATCAATTTCAAATTTCTTTGTAAGATTCCATACTATTTTTATTTACTGTCAATAGGAATGTATTTTTATAGATCTTGGTATGCCAAATATAATCTTGTAATGGTTCCATATCCCTATGCCAGAGTTAATGGTCTATTTCAATAGTACTTTCACCTGTATGCAATTTTGTGAGTCAATACAAATTTTAAAATGCTCAGTGGAAAAATTTTAAATTAACTTCCATCAACTCAGAGGAATAGCAAAAGTATGAACTGATGAAACAGTCTATATAAAATGACAGTGATTGAAATGCTCAATTTCCTCCCATTTTTATTGTTTAGTATTTTTAAAATTTTCATTCATTGTCGTACGTTTTTCTCCCTCCCCATTTCTTTCCCCTCCTCCAGTCCACTCTGCAATGCAGCTCCTATTCTGTATTGTTCATATATTCCTTTTAAACAATCTTTCCCTCATCTGTTTCAAGGCAGTGTTCATTATCTATCCACTCTTTTCCTATTCTTCCTCCAACTCTTCATATCAGTCCTATTTTGTAACAGTGGTGTTATGCTGTATTTGTCCTTTTGTGACTAAGATATTTCATGCAGTATAACGTCCTCCAGAGTCACCCATGTTGTGTAATGTTTTACTTTCTTCTTCCTGTTTCTTTGTTGTGGAGCTGGTAAGAAATAAGACTAGTTGAAAAAATCAAGACATGTATATATTTTAAATATGTATTTATTTTCAAATGTGACACATAGTAGAGTCTGATAAATGAAGAGTATATTTTGATCAGAGTTAAATTCAGGATTGTTTGGTTTTGTTGGTTTGTTTGTTTGTTTTGTCAGGGTCTTCAACTCCAACCACAGGAGGCTCCAATATCTTCCTTGGTACACAGGATTGTCTTTGGAGAAAGAATCTGGAATCAAACCAGAGGTACATGTATTAAAAAAGGCTTCTTGGGAAAATTAAACATGCAATAGAGAGTTATGTTATCTCAGGAATGCAGTATATGCTTACAGAGAGAAGCAGCTCAGAAAGATCACTTAAATAGAAAAGGTACCAATGGAGTCAGGTTTTCATCTTAAAGGCTCTCAGACATTGGGCCAGAGAAGAGAATGGTCAGGAGACAGTGACAAGGAAAGTGAACTGGGTACACATTTCCTGTCCCCAGGGCAAGGTCCATGAGCTTTAAATAAGAAATAATGTCTAAGAATTATGCTTTAACTGTAGGCTAGGTTGAAACAAGCCTGGAAGCAGGAGTGGCATCCACTTCCGTAAATAGCTTGCCTCTGGAAACCCTATGAACCTGGAGAAAGGATGAAAGTTGTGCAGGCTATTGCCGAGGACTTTCGTTCATGGGGTCGCTATGATTCACCTACGACTCGATGGCACTTAACAACAAGACCTGAATTGAGTGGTGAACTACTATATCAGAATTTTACTTCTACTCCCCTGTTCCCTATTTTTCTTCTGTTGCTTTTTAGGCTCCTTCATTAAAAAGTAAAGATTCATTTTGAAGTCTAAGTTGCACCTAACTCAAGTCATGGTATTTTTAATGACTTCATATGAATCCAAATACTGGACAGTGTACAAAGAAGTCCAGGGAAGAATTGAGAATTTAAATTATATGGTTAGTGAAGAACACTAAATATATTCCAGACTACTAAAAGTGTTAGGGAGTTAATGAATAAAGGATTCACACTGCTAACTCACATGTGGGCAGTTAGAATCCACCAGCTACTCTGTGCGAGAAAAGGAGACAATTTCCTCCCCTGTGATTTGCAGGTTTTGAGAAATTGCTGGTGAATGAATAAGCTGTAAGTGGGTTCCAACTTGAAAGCACACAACAGTATTAACAACCAAGGGAGCTCTGGTGGTATAGCCTGTAAGGAGTGCGTTGCTGACTCAGTTTGTGATTTCTGGTAGTTCAAATCCACCAGTAGCTCCATGGGCAAATGATGCACAATTTCCCACCTCTCACTTCCCTCAACTCCATACAATTTACAGCCTCCCATAGCCAGCCTCCTGGAGGTTCAGCTGTGATGAGTTAGCTCTGACTTGATATCAATGAGTGAGTGAGTTATGGACTACCAGAAGAACAAAGAAATCTGTCTCAAAAGCAGCATAGATAACATGATTTTTTAGAAGTGGTGATAGCAAGACTTCATCTTATGTGCTTTGGACACATTATCAGGTGGGACTAGTCCCTGGAGGAGGACATCATATTTGCTAAAGTAGAGGGTCAGTAAAACAGAGGAAGACTATCCACAAAATGAGCTGACACAGTGGCTACAGCAATGGGCTCGATCACAGCAACTATGATGAGCACAAAACCAGGCAGTGCTTCCTTCTGTAATACACAGGGTCACTATGAGTTGGAACTGAACTGTGAGCAACTAACAACAACAGAGGGTGAAACCAAATTGCTCCTTAGAAGCAAGAATTTGGAAGCTCTGTCTGACATATTTTGGACATGTTGCAAGGAGGGACTAGCCCTTGGAGAGGGACATAATGCTTGGAAGAGTGGAGGGAGAGAGAAGGAGAGGAAGACTCCGGATGAGATGGATTGACTCAGTGATTTGGGTAATGTGGGTAGGTGTGGTAACATAGGTAATGAAGTTGGCTCAAGATAGAGCAGGGTTCAGGGCTTTCGTACATAGGGTCACTATGAGTCACAAGCAACTCAATGGTACATAACAACAACAATAAGTGAGAGGCAGGTTTGCTTTGAAAATTATCTATTACAAATCTCATATTGGAGTGTGATAAACATTAGTCTATTTGCAAAGAAATTAGGAAAGTTGAAAAGAAAAAGAAAAACAGCATTTCAGCTAGTGCTGTAAGTTTCCGTAGGTACAGTACAATTTGGCATCGGGAAAACAATGCCTACCTAAGGAAATACCATTGATTCAAAAATTATTAAAATATTTCTTAAGTGTCAATTAATTGTTAGGTATTAAGAGTCTTAAAGGCAAATATGACATTGTTTTTGTCCTCGAGCAGCTTACATCCTAATGAAGGACACAGAAAATAAGAACAGATGACAGTATGATGTGTTGCATTGACTGAGTGAGAAGCTGGCGGCACAGTGGCGGGGGATCTGAGGGGATTCTGATCCCTATTAAGGACAGGGAGGGCATGTCAGAAAATATTTTCAGAGAAGTTATATCTGAACTAAGTCAACATATCAAATATATGTGTTTGTTAGAGTTACGAGAAGTGATTAAACTGCATCCTTTGGGCTAACAGTGACACATTTTAAGGACTTCATCAACAGAGGTCCCTCAAAAAGGATATAGCATATACAATGTTTCAATATTTTGAAAAAGCTAATGTTAAGACTCAATTAAAACTTTCAACTGTGATGATTTTTTGATTACTTGCATTTACTGCCTTAGTTCAGATGCCTTTGTATTTAGTGATACCTTTGCTCCAGGTACAGGCCCTACAAGGATAGTGAATTTATCTCCCTATTGTTAGTAGCTACATTCTAGGAGATCATTAGCCCATTTTTCTCAAGACAAATCTCTTCAAATCCATCACTGCCACAGGAAAATTAACAAAGCAGACATTCTACAGATCTCAGGTCATGATATTTATCTCCATATACGAAGGGCAGCATGCCATTACACAAACATAAGTGAAAACTAATATTCTCCTTCCTTAAAAATTGTAATCTATCTCTGAGTTATCTTTTCTGAAGTATTAATGATTTGAGGTTAAAAAAATTGAGCTGAGTAAAAGCCTACTTATAACAAAATAAATTACCCTTTGATATCCAGTGCAGCAACCTAGCATTTGATAAAAACAGAATGCCACAAAAGCTTAATATATTCAGAATTTGACAAAGTGTGACCCATTTACTGAAGCAGAAAATGCACCACAGGTTCTCAGTGGGTTTTTTTCTTCTTCTTTGTCTTCTTCTTACAAAAGCAGATAAATCATATTTACCAGCCCAAGGAAAAGAGCTGCTTGTAGACTTTCTTATTTAGGGAAACAGAGGGAAAGAAACAGACAAATAGGAGAATTATGCCTTAGAAAGACACTCCTAAAATAAACTGTGATTGCTTTTACAATAGTTTGTCGCATCGTAAAAATTCTACAAACATTTGATGAATTTATGTAAAGGAAAAGAGAGTTTTGTGGGTTCTTTCACTCTTAACATACTGTGAAGATATGGAATAGTTTGTAGAAGTCATATGCTTGCCAATTTTTTAAAATAGAAAACGGAAACAATTGTTGTGGGGATTTTAAATATATCACACATTATTCATATCATTGCAGTTGAGTTGGAATTGCCTCATAGCTGACCCTCCAGTAGGTTTTTGGAGGCTGGAAATCACTCAGGAATAGACTGCTCATCATTTGCTCTCAGAGCTGCTGGTAAAATGGAACTACCAGAGAGATGCTGCATTTGGACTAACAGAGCAATTACCTACAGACTTCATGACCAGAAGATAAGCAATAGTAAAAACAAAACTGTGTGTAGGTATCCTTCTAAATGCAAATCTTACAAATTGTTTAGCTCTCTTTTATACAATTTTTCCTTTATGTAGTGGTTTTATTTTCTCTCTTCTCCTAAAAAGTACATCAACTCCTTAAAATATGGTGAATATTGTTTTGCAGCTTATGTCCTTGGTACCTTGTCCTGCCATCAACAGATGTTTGCTGAATGACTTAGTAAATAAAAATTGTAGTCCAAAAGTGATTAATTTTAAAGAGTATGTAATAACATAGAGATTGAGATTTTTCACATCTTGAGTTTATTTCACTGGAACTGAAGCACTGAACACCCATGCTGAATTGTGGGCTGAGATTAAAGATATCCATGAAGAGAGAAAAGCGTCACTAAAATGATAGAAGATAAATAAATGACCAAAACTGGTATTAGAAGAGACCCTAAAAATGTCACTGGAGTGTCGAGAAGCCAAACAAAGGGAAGAGAAGCTGAAATACAAAAAGATAAATAGAATATTTCAAAGACAATCTTGAGAAGACAAAGCAAATTACTATATAGGAATGTGCAGAGACCTGGAGAATAAAAAGCAAAGAACTCACTTGAGATTTCTCAAGCTGAAGGAACTGAAAACCAAATTCAAGCCTTGTGTTGCAATACTTAGGGATGCTATGGACAAAATATTGAGTGATCCAGAAAACATCAAGAATTGGAGAGAATTCAGAGAGTCACTGTACCAAAAGGAATTGGCCAAGACAAATATTTCACCAACTATCATAGAATCAAGAGTCAATGATAATGAAGAAAGAAATCCAAGCTGCACTGAGGCCATGGCAAAAAAGATAATGCCCCAGGGATTGATAGAATACCAGTTGAAATGTTTCAAAGAACAAATGTAATCCTGGGTATACTTACTTATACTCACCATGCCAGGAAAGTTGGAGGACAGCTACCTAGCCAACTGACTAGAAGAGAGTAACGTTTGTTTCCATTCCTAAGAAAAGCAACTGAACAGAATGTGGAAAGTATTGAAGAATATCATTAATATAATACATAAGCAAAATATTGGTAAAGATCGTTCAAAAATGGCTAGAACAGTACACGGGAGGAAAACTGGCAGATTTAGCTGGATTTCGAAGAGGTCATGGCACCAGAAATATCATTGCTTATGTTAGATAGATACAAGCTGAAAGCAAAGAATACTAAAACAGAAGCAAACAACAAATGCTGGTGACTTTGTGGAGAAACTGGAACCCTTATTCACTGTTGGTAGGAGGGTAAAATGGTGCAACCACTATGGAAGGCTGTATGGCGCTCTCTCAAAAAGTTGCAAATAGAGAAACCATTTGACCCAGCAATTCCATTACTGGGCATATACCCTAAAGAAACCATAACTGCCACTCAGACAGATGTATGTACACCATACATTTGCAGCTTTGTTTACAATACCAAAGAGTGGAAGAAACCTAAGTGCCCATCAACAAACAAATGGCTAGAGAAGCTGTGGTATATTCACATGATGGAATACTATGCTGCATTGAAAAACAAAGATCTCATGCAAGAGTATTCAAAATGGGTGACCCTGGAGGACATTATGCTGAGTGAAATATCTCAGCCATGAAAGGACAAATACTACATAGTGCCACTGTTGTAGAATGGGACTGACATCAAGGTTTGGGTGAGACTGAGAAAAATTGGATAAATTATGTATACTGTATTGAAATAGATGAGGGGGAGAACTGTTTAAAAGCGATATATGATTGGGTATTATGGTTATAACAAGAGTCCAGAATGAAGGTTGCATAGTGGAGTGTACTTAGGGACAGAGAGGGGGAATTCTATACAAATGAAAAAAATTTTCTTTTACTTTTCCAAAGAGAAGAGTGAACTGGGGTGGGGGGGCGGCTAGGCAGGAAGAAAAAAATGCAACAATAAATGAATGGAAATCCAAAATCTCTGTAAACATTCATTAAAACGAATTTAAAAAGAATTTCTGTGCTTTATTGATTTGGCTGTATAGATCGTAATACATTGTGCCTAACATTAAGAATGGGAATTCTGGAACACTTGACTGTTCATGTGGAACCTATACATAGATAAAGAGGCTGTTGTGAGAACACAGCAAAGGAACATTATGTGGTTTACAATTATAAAAAGATGTGTGTCAGGGTTAAACTTTTTTCCATGCCTATTTAATCTAGATTTTGAGCAGATTATTTGAGAAGCTGGATTCTGTGAAAAAAATTGTGGCATCAGAATTGGAGGAAGACGTGAATAACTTTCATTATGTGAATGACACAATTTTGCTTACTGAAAAGGAAGAGGACTTGAAGCACTTGGTGAAGAAAGTTTTAACACTGCAGCCTTCAATATGGATTGAGACTGTTAATGACTTCACCTTACCTGCATCCATGATCAATTCACCTGGTCTCAGCAGTCAAGGGATCAAAAGACATAGTGCTTAGAATATCTGCAGTCAGGGACCTCTCCAAATTATTTAGGAGTAATGTCATCAGTGTGATGACTAAGGTGCACCTATAAACTGCAAAAATCCTCAACATATATGTCTTTTAAAAGGTACAGCCAGAGTGCTCCTTGGACGCAAAGATGATGAAGCTTCCTTTCACATACTCTGAGCGTGTTGTTAGGACAGGTTATTCCTTGAAGAGGGACATCATGCTTTGGAAAGATGAACAGTAAAAGAGGGCACAACCAGATGAGTTGGCACAGTGACTGCAGCAATGGCCTTGAATGTGTAAGAGATCATGAGGATGGTGGTATAGGATAGAACAGTGTTGAGACTAGTTGTTTATAGGGTGACTATTAGTTGTACTCAACTTGACAGCACCTAACAACAATAATAACCACAGTGTATTCACTGAGGAGCCCTGGAGGTATAGTTGCTTATGTGTTGCATTGCCAACAAAAGGTCAGTGGTTCAACTCCACCAGCTACTCTGTGGGAGAAAGATGGGTAGTCTTATTCTGTCAAGATTTATAGCCTCAGTAACTCCATGGAGATTCACCAAGAGTTAGAATTGTGGGAAGTGAGTGAGTACATTTAAATAACTTCTATATACTAGGAAAGACATAAAAGATAACACATATCATTTTACCATTTTATACAATCCCACAAAAGTAAGTAATTATAATTAGCAGTATCTTATAAGTTCTAAGTGGTGAATTTAACATTGATCAATCAATGGAAGATACTATTTCTCAACTATATTTCTAGATCAGACCTAGGACTAAAATTCACTTTCTTGCAATTGAAATGTTTTGTGTTTTTATCTATATCAATGTTAATTTAAAATATACAAAAGTGATTGGAAGGGATAAATTAGGTGATGTAAAGTGTTATTCATCTTCATTGTTAATTTAAAATTATATAAAATTATTTTTACAAGGATTTCACGAGAAATTCTTTTGTTCATTAATAATCACTTGCAATGGCCTCTGGGAACAAACAGATCAGATGCAGCTAGAATGAGTTGTGTTCACATAGCTGTGGATCAAATTGAGGAGAGAGAGAAAAAAAAATTGGAAAATAGCTTTACAGACTCTTGAAAACCACTTCCATTGGAAAGCCACAAGGGTCGAAATGATCAATAATGGTAGCCACTTGGTTTCATTCATTTCTTTTAATGAACATGCTCACAGCTCACTAAAAGCATTCTTGCAGGACTGGGATGGATTTCAATTCTCTTGTGACTGACAGAAATAGAGCCTTTGATAAAACCCGGAGGGAGCTGCATTGCCCTACAATCTTTTCCTTGCCCTCATCTTTAGAACTTTCTGAGTTAGATATTGCTGTTTAACTCTGAAAAATCTGCCATCTTGGTGCAGAACCAACCAAGCAGTTCATTGGTAACTATTAGCAAAATTCTGTCCACCACTCTTAATGCAGTTTGTATGTGTGAAACATTCTAGAAAAGTTAATCAATCTGAAACAAGTAAAATCTGGTAAATATAGGAATAAAAATCTAGAAAAAGGTGAACCTCTAATGTATTAATCATTTTATTGATATTCAACAGGATGTTTCCTTTTCTGCCATCACTGTCTTAGTCATAAAGCATTAATTTCTATCTAATAACAAGTCATTAATGCTGTGATACTTAAAAATTTATTTTGATATATTAACAGCATCTAGATTATTACAGCAGCCTCTTGATTTGTATCGTGTACTCAAGTTTCTTTTATTTTAATCTATTTTATTGCTAACTGGTATAAAAATCATCTTGATGTTCTACTATCTTAGCTGGGTTTTTATTTCATAAGTATTTCTGTATTTGATATTAAAGTTTTTCCACAAACTTTTCCTGGGTTAAGAGAGCTCTCTTGCTCTCCAGTTTATTTCTTCCTACCTAACTGAACTTTTCTCTAAAAAAGTATATTCAAATAAATTGGTGCCAATCACACCTGTGACTTCAGTAAACGGCTCTTTTATTTTTTTTTTTTTTTTGTATTTCAAATCAGAAGTACTTGGGCAACAGTGGATGGAAGTTGTAGGGATAAATCAGGAGTGAAGGATATGGAAGCATGACTTACAAAGCCGCCTCCTCCAGTTACTTTGTGTTCTAATAATAGTAGCATCTCTGTATCTAGAGATTTTAGTGTTCAAAGAGATAGTAAATCTTTTCAGAGCAAAAGAACATTACAATTGCCAAACAAGAATCAATCTACCAATCTCACATTTTTAGATTGTAGAGGGGATTCTCAGGAGTTGTAGTATTAAATTTCCCTGTCATATGAAGCTCAATTATGTACTGCTCCAGCATTTCACATTGCAAATACTGAGGAATGAAGACAAATTTTGGTTGGAATTCCAAAAAAATACATGAGAGAGATGGGGAGACTTTAAAAAGTTTATTTAAGCCCCAAAACCTCAGTGTGAACAAGCATTAATTTTTATTTGACAGGGAAATACTGAATACTTTTCTGTCTTGAGTTTTAAACTTTAAATTGACTATCTTTTATTTTCAAAGATTCTTTAAAAGTCTAGATTCATAGTTCTGGTGTAACAGGGAGTTATTACTGGGCGTAATGTTGTGTTTGGTTTTACAATTTTGCTGTACTATTTATAACTCTCCATTTCACAGAGCCCTAGAGAAACACCCAGCAATCAGCTATATCATAAAGTGTCAACTTTATTATGAGAAAACAATTTCAAAACAATGTACAAGGTCAAATATAGAAGTGAGTAATAGGTATACGTTTTCACTTGTTCTACTTTTCTCATTTCATGTTGGGAACTACAAATCTCATAAACACATTCTCCAAGTTCCTGTCAAGTGATGCCTTAACTCAACCCTGCACCTAAAAGGGGCTCACTTTCTTATTTGCTCCATATCACTTTGCCCAGAAGTACCGTACAAACATTTACAAAATTCTGCTTTTTAAAAATTTTACTTATGTGATCAAATGACTTCCTTAGAAGATAAAAAAAAAATAAACTTTGCTGTTCAAAAACAGGGAGGAAAATGTGCAAGAATGAATGAATGGAAATCCTAGTTCTTTATAAACTTACAATAAAATATCAATTAAAAAAACCCAAAACAACAAAAATACACATAGATAACTCTAGAATTTGATTACTTTTTATGCTATCAGAGTTTTCTCTACTGACCACCTACCAGACCAGAATTTTATATGGTCTCTGAACTTAATTTATACACGTTTTTGCTTTTTCATCTTTTATTCAGTCACGTCTTCATTATATTCTCCATTACTTACGTCCTCTCCTCTTCCTCATCATTCCAGGACCACTTTCCCCACCCACCCTATTAACTTTTTCTTGTTTTCCCAACTGAAATTACGATTTACATCTGGAGATATTTTTATATTCAAGTCTTTAGGTTGACAGTATATGGAGACATTTTTTGCTTACCACCACCGGGAACGTATTAATGGCTTAGAGTGAGTCAAGGCCAACGATGCTTTTAAATATCCCCTAATAATTCAGGGCAACTCCCACTATTTATGGACACACATCATTAAATGCTAGTGTTTATAAATACTTATAAAATTGAGAGTGACATCTTTATTTCAACCTTGCCCAGTGGAGTAGTTCTTCTACCTGTTCTCTGGGGTCACGAGGAGAGAGAATTCACTTAAAGAAGTCACCCAATAAAACTAATTCTACCTTCTGGGGAAAAAACAAAACAAACAAAAACAAACAACCAACCCCCCCAAAAAAAAACCCAAACCAAAAACCAAACAAAAAATACAGAGCTCTAGTGGTTTAGTGGTAATGGGGTTGCTCTGCCAACACAAAGGCACATGGTTCAAATCCACAAGCTGCATGAAAAAAAGATCTCCTATGTGATTAAACTGTCTCTGAAAAACAGCTGGAGGGCCAACTATGCATCGGATCCGACTTGACACTACACAATAGCAATTCTAGCCTACCAAGACTACAACTTATGTGAAATTCTATTCCTATAGGGTTTGGCACATATGTTGTTGTTGCTGTTATGTGCCGTCGAGTCGTTTGCGACTCATAGCGACCCTATGTACAACAGCCCTAAACCCTGCTCTATTCTGTGCCAATCTCATTGCCTCCGACACACCCATCCTGATTACCCCAGTCACTGAATCAATCCACCTCATAGAGGGTCTTCCCCTCCTGCGCCGTCCCTCCACTCTGCCCAGCATGATGTCCCTCTCCAAAGACCTGTCCCTCCTTACAACATGTCCAAAGTATGTCAGGTGAAGCCCCAGAATCCTTGCCTCCAAGGAGTAGCCTGGTTTAACCCTCTCTAGGGTGAATCTATTTGTTTTCTTGGCAGTCCATGGTACATTCAGTACTCTTCTCCAGCACCACAGCTCAAAGGCGTCAATTCTCCTTCTATCCTCCCTAGTCACTGTCCAATTCTCTGATGCATAACAAGTGATTGCAAAAACCATGGCCTGTATCAGGCACACCTTAGTCTCCAGAGAGACACCGTTGCTCTTGAGTACTTTAGAGAAGTCCCTAACCACAGACTTTCTCACCTTTTCATCTCCAGAATAATATATGATCATCTGACTCGAAGTGCCCCATGCCAGTCCATCTCATCTCTCCAATGCTTACTATGTCAATATTTATGCGTTCCATTTCTTTCTTAACAATTTCTAATTTTCCTACATTCGTGGTTCTCACATTCCATGTTCCAATTACTAGTGTCTGCTTACAACTCTTCCTCTTCCTTTGTATTTCCGTGCTTGACAGTTCTACCTAGGTTGCCCTTTCTGTTCGTCTACGTGTGTTGTGTTGTACATAGGGTTTTCAGAGGCCTACCATTTCAGAAGTGGATGGTCAATCCTTCTTTCTAGTCTGTCTTAATCTGAATGTTTAGACTTAGAGGAGTATCTGACAGACAGCAATTTGTGGAGTACTGAAAGATAAATCCCTCATTTTGGAGTTGACCATTAGTTACAGTGTAGTCCCTGCCCTTAGCCCAGTGCCTTGACCCACTTATTTCCCAGCTCCACCCTACAGCAGGAAACCACTTCACTTCTACCAAATGCCTTCAGAATTAATGTCCCATTGTCTGACCCATGACTTGACAGCTTGTCAGAGAGATTTTTTTTTTCTGTTTGGCACATATAGGCACTTAAAATATTTAAAAACCCATACGGTATTGATTACATATTATGGATTGGATTGTGTCCTCTGAAAATATGTGTTGTCAATCCTCATTCTCATGCCTGGGGTTATGCTCCCATTCATGAATATATCTTCTTATGTTGTTTTCTTATGATATATGTAAGTAAGACCATAGCATAGGGGATTGCTTGAGTCAATGTCTTTGGAGGTAGGAAAGAGTATGTTAAGCAAACAAGTAAAGGAACAGAGATAAGGAAAGATAGACACCTACTCTGTGAAGATCACTTAGGAACAGAAGCTAAAGAGATAAGGATTTTACCCAAAAATCAACAAAGAAAATAAGCCTTTCACTGTGCTGGCGCTTGGCTTCTAGCCTCATAAACTGTAAGGAAATAAAACATCTGTTTGTTAAAATCATCCACTGTGGTATCTCTGTTACAACAGTAGTGTTATCTAGTTATCTTATTAAGACACCTGGATAGTCATTTTTTTAAAAATTTATTCATTTTAATGAAAGTTTACAGAGACTTAGGGTTTCCAGTCATTCATTGTTGCACTTTTCTCCCTGCCCACCCTCTCCCCACCAATTCACTTTTCTCCTTGAAAAGCAGAAGAAAAACTCTTTCATTGCTATGCAATCCTTCCCCCCAAGTCCATTGCACTGTGCAGCCTGCACTCTGGACTCCTGTCATGACATTAATATCCGATCATATATCCCTTTTAAACAGTTCTCCCCCTCATCTGTTGCAATGCAATATACATCCTTCCTCCCCTTCTTCTCTGATAGTCATTTATTTTTTAAATAAATATTCAAAGAAAGAATAAAAACTTACCAATAGAGCTATATTAAGTTCAACATATTTCTTTGATATCTTTGATAATTCCACCTCCACAGAGAATTTTTAAAGGATGGAAATTAACATTTTTCTGGTAAAGAGAAAATTTATTGGTCAATACACATATTTCTAGCTAAGAGAAAAACAGATATATTACAAACAATACTGTGTTTTCAAAGTAGATGAAAAATTTACAAAAAGACATTTATGAGGTAAGCAGCATGCTTGTCTCTTTTAAAGTCCCCTTGTCTCTCTTATGGTTGAGTTGTTGTTTTATAACGTGGCATAAGCAATTAATCTTTGCTTTATGAAGGTCTCTTAGCTACTGTGTACCAAGAGCTGGTTGAATCAGCTCCAATTTGTTTGCATTCCTCTAAGTGGGGCTTCTAGCTGTCTGGGAAAATAAAACTTTAAATTATCTTGCCAATTTGCTATAAATATTTGAAAATGATTGCTATCAGAATGCATAAACATTTTTTTTTAGTTCCCTTACAAAATGAGCTGATGTCTTTTGCTTACTAATAGAACAACTATGTCTACACAAACCAGTGGGTCGCTTACTCCAGAGGACAATGTTCAAATTGTTTAGGTTACTTTGCAGTAGCCTCCCAAATTCGGATTTCTGTGTCTTTTAGTCTGAGCAGTCTTGCAAATGTTTTGCTTCAGTGTAGGGGTTCTAGTGTAGTGTAGTGTGGTAGTGCAATGGACTGCCAAAAGAACACACAGATATGACTTGGAGAAGATATAATCAAAGTGATCTTGGAGGCAGAGGTGCTAAAGTGTCATCTTGTATACTTTGGGTGTATCACTAGGCAATATTATTTGTTAGACAGGGACAACATGCTTGGGAAGTCGGATGATATTAAAAGAGAGGAAGATCCTTATCCAGATAGACTGACACAGTGACTGCAGCATGGGTTCAAGCATAACAGAGAATGGCTCAGGACAGAGTTCAGATCTGATGTTCAAAGGCTCTCTATCAGCCATACTCAAGTCAACAGAACCAAACAACAACAGGGACAACAATAACAACAATAACTAAAACAAGAGTGGTGCTATCTAGAATCCCTTCAATATGTCTCTCATTCTCCAAGCCGCCTTTTTCATTCTCCTCACCTCTCAACTATTTAAAATCACAATTTACTTTCTCTTAGTACTGCTATCCAAACACAACTGCTTAATAAAACATTGGCCATTCTATAGCATTCATCCCATAGGGCAACTCTTAAATGTGAATCAATATTCACATCTTGCTTCTGTCTTTAAGTCTATAGTGTACTACATCACTTAATGAATACCCTTTTATGACCTTTCATAGTCACACACGGCCTACTTACATGTTTCTCCATCAGAGTTTATTGGACAGCTGTTTTTCCGCTGTCACAGCATACACCTGACAGGTGGGAGTCTATTTAATTATTTTTAAAATTGAAGAAATGGATGTGCATAGAAATTTCTGATTCTACAGATTATAGATGAGGTGATGCATAATACAGGTATAATTCTACAAAACTTACGTCCCATTTAGCTTTTTTATTGTGAGGTAAATCTTGATATTATATGCTTCCAAATCATACCTTTCTTTCCATGATTTCATTCTTCCACAAATACTGCATCTCGTGGGGTCCTAAATTGTATGTATGTGTCAACGAATCTACTGGAGGGATAATATACTAACTTCCTTCTAGTCCAAGTTCAAAAAGACATGTTGTTGCTGTGGTTTATGTGCCGTTGAGTAGCATAGTGACTCTATACACAACAGCTCTGAAGCTTACCCTGTCCTGAGCCAGTATCACTGACACACCTACTTCATTGCCATAGTTACCATATCAATCTATCTCATCCAGCGTTTTTCTCTTCTGCCCTGTCACTCCACCTTTCTGAACATGATATCCTTCTCAAAGTACCATTCCCTCCTGGCCACATGCCCAAAGTATGTGAGACAGAACTTCAAAATCCTAACCTCCAAAGAGAAACTTGATTTCACCCTCTCTAAGACTGACCTATTTGTTTTCTAGGTTGTTGTTGTTTTTGTTGTTGTTGTTATGTGCTGTCAAGTCATTTGCAACAACAGCCCTAAACTCTGCTCTGTCCTGTGCCAATTGCACTGTCTCCGACTCACCCATTCCGATTACCCCAGTCACCGAATCAATCTACCTCATAGAGGGCCTTCCCTCCACCCTCCCAAGCATGATGTCCCTCTCCAAGGATTGGTCTCTCCTTAAAACATGTCCAAAGCATGTTAGACGAAGCCTCAGAATCCTTGCCCCCAAGGAGCCTCCCAGTTTAACCCTTTCCAGGATGAATATGTTTGTTTTCTCAGCAGTACATGGTACCCTCAATACTCTTCTCCAACACCAAAGCTCAAAGGCATCAATTCTCCTTCTATCCTCCTTGGTCATTGTCCAACTCTCTGATGCATAACAAGTGACTGCAAAGACCATGGCCTGTATCAGACTTAGTCTCCAGAGTGACACCATTGCTCTTCACTGCTTTAGAGAGGTCCTTTACTTTTCCCATCACAATACGTCTTTTAATTTCCTGGCTGCTGGTGCCAAGAGTTTAGGCTGTGGAACCAAGCAGACTAAAGCTGTGAACAATCTCAATCTCTTCACTATCCATCCTGATGCTGCCAATTGGTCCAGTGGTGAGAATCTTTGTCTTCTTGACATTGAGCCTCAATCCATATTAAAGGCTGCAGTCCTTGACCCTCTGCAGCAAGTGCTTCAGGTCCTCCTCAGTTTCAGCAAGCAGGCTTGTGTCATCTGCATAACGCAGATTGTTGATAGATCTTCCACCAATCCTGATGCCACACTTCTCCTCATAGAGCCCAGCCTCCTGGATGATCTGTTCTGCATACAGGTTGAAAAGGTATGGAGACAGGAAATATCCCTGGCATACACCCTTCCCAATTTTACACCATGCAGTGTTTCCTTGCTCTGTTCTGATGACTGCCTCTTGGTCCAAGTATAGGTTTCAAATTAGCACAATCAAGTGTTCTGGTCTTTCCATTCTCCTCAGAGTCAGCCAGTTTGTTATGATCAACACGGTCAAACACCTTTGCATAATCAGTGAAAGACAGATATTCCTCTGGTACTCCCTGCTTTCTGCCAAGATCCATCTAACATTAGCTAAAACAGAACTGAGTTTTCTAGGTAGTCCATGGTATATTCAAGACTATTCTCCAGCAGCACAACTCATAGCATTAATTCTTCTGTAATCCTTAATCACTGTGCAGCTCTCTGACGCATAGGAAGTAATTGTGAATACTATGGCTTAGATCAGGTGCACTTTAGTCTCTAGACTGACATTGTTGCTTCTCTTTACTCTGAAAAGATCTGTCAGCAAATTTACGTAATGCAATTTGTCTTCTGAGTTCCTTGTTTTTATTGTTGTTGTTATTGTCACTGTTTTTGTTATTGTTTATTGTAATTTGTTATTGTCATTGTTTTTGTTATTGTTCCCTATTATTATTGTTGTTCCTTTGTTGTTGTTAGATGCTATTAAGTTGAATGATGAAGTGTGACTTACAGAAACTCTATGAACAACTGATCTGAACACTGTCCTCCCTGGTGCCAGCCTCATAATCTCTGATACACTTGCGCCCACTGCTGCAGTCACTTTCTCAATCCATCAGTTCAGGATCTTTCTCTCTTTTGCCACCCCTCCATCTTTCTAAGCATGATGTCCCTCTCCAAGGAATAACCTCTCCTAATGACATGTTCAAAGTATGTGAAATGAAGCTTCATCATCTTTGCCTCCAAGGATCACTCTAGCTGCACCTTCTCCAAGACATATCTGTTGAGCCTTTTTGGCATTCCATGGGATCCTCAGGATTTTTCTCCGACACCATAGCTCAGAGGGATAATTTCTTTTTTTGTTATTGTCCAGCTCTTCAGATGCATAGCAAGTGACATGAAACAGGTGCAACTTAGTCCTAAAACAGATAATACTCTTCAAAAATTTGGAGAAGTTCCTGACTGTAGATTTTCCTAGTGCAACAAGTCCCTTGATCTCCTCACTGCTCATACCATGTGTGTTGATTGTGGATTCAAGTAAGATTAAGTCATTGACAATATCAGTCCTTTCTCTGTCCATCATGATGTTGTCTATGTCTCTAGGAGTGAAGATTTTTCTTTTCTTTTTTTATTATTAACTCTTTATTTAAAAAAAATACTGGTTTGTGAAAAGTCTTATATGTTGTATTTCACATTGGATCTTTCCCATTTCCTTTACACACATCCCGCCACCCATCAAATTGTGTGAGCCAATGATCAATCACCCTACACCCCTTCACCCATTTTCAACCCTTCTGCTCCCCCTCTCCCTTGCTTTGATCCTCATCTCATTCTACAATAATCGTTTTATACAGTATTTATCCTTATGGGACTTAGTTCACTCAGCATAATACTCTCCAGTCCCTCCCAAGTTAGGTATTGATTTACAAAATCATTGATCCTGCATGCCACATAGTATTCCATTGTGTGAATGCACCATAGTTTCCCAATTAATTCTATTGTGGTTAGACATTTGGGCTGTTTCCATGTTCTTGTGATGGTGAAAAATGCTGCTAAGTACATTGGTGTACAAGTCTCCATTTGTGGCTCAGTTCTCATTCTCTTGAGATGCAGCCCATATTGAAGACTTCAGTGTTTAAGCTTTCTGTAGCAAGTGTTTCAAGTCCTTCTCATTTTCAGCAATTAAGTTCGTGTCATTTGCACAATAAAGGTTATTGATGAGTCTCCTCCAATCTTGATGACACATACTTCTTCATAGGGTTGAGTTTCTGGAATAATTCGCTCAGCAAATAGATTAAATAGATATTGAGAAAGGGTACAACACTGATGCTTAACTTTCCTAATTTTAAACCATGCAGTGCCCCTTTGCTCTGTTTGCACAACAGTCTCTTGGTGTCGGTATACGTTTCACTTATATAATAACATGGTTCCAGAGATATTTCTTGATTCAGCTTGTATTCCATTGATGAAAACACATAGTATAAAAAAAAGTCCAAACAAAATGGAAAATAATTGGGTAATGAAAGTTAACTTCTATTGAAGTTCTTAGGGTTATGCTTGTGTAATGTATATCTTTTCTTCAAACTATAAGCTCATGGAAGTAGGAGTAATTATTTATGGCTATACTTGAATCATACTTAGTATATTTTTCTGTAAATATTAATTGTGAATTATATGATAATCAAAAGAATGATGAGTGAATTATGGGGTAGAAAATACTATGACAAGCTGATTATAAAATATTAAATGAAATTTGTCCTCCAATAAGTGTCAAGAAAAAACCCCAAGCAGAAAAATTATAGAATCAAAGACAAGAAACATAACTAAAAACAGTGTGTGGACTTTGTTTGGATTCAGATGAACAACCTAAAAATCCTAACAAAAGGACTAATGTGCAGTAATTGTAGCTGAAGAAAAGACTGAAGTTGTCAACATTTTCGTTTTATAGGGATCCACAATCAACACCCCTGGTAGCAAAAGTCAATAGATCAAAAGATGTGTTGTATTGGGAAAATCTACTGTGAAGGACCGCAATAAAGTGATAAAGAGCTGAGATGTCAGTTTAAAGACTGAGGGGAACATGACTTGGGCCATGGTACTTTCAACTGCTTCCTGTATATCAGAAAGTTGGACAGCGACTAAGGAAAATAAAAAAAAAAACAAACCTGAAATCTTTGATTTGTGGTGTTGGTGAAGAGTATTGAGTATAACACAGACTGCTCAAAAAGCAAGCAAATTCATCTTTGAAGAAATGCAATCAAGAAGCTCCTTAGAGAAAACAATGCTGAAATTTCGTCTCATACATTTGGGATTACTATCAGGAAGCATCAATCATTGTAAAAAGATATTATACCGGGGAAAGATAGAGGGTCATTTAAAGAAGGGAAGACTTACCAAGATGTTAGACACAGTGGCTATAAGAATGGGGCTAGAATATGGTAGAGATTTTAAGTATAATGAAGAAAACGGCAAAGATTTTTTTTCTGTCATTCATAGGGTTGCTATGAGTTATAATTGACTTGAAGGCACCTACCAACAACAGCAAATGTAAAAATGTGGCTTGAAACAATTGACAAATATGAAGAGGGGAACAGATTATATTAAGAAATTATATTAGTTAAGTAGCATGTAAGTATGTCAAAATACTTCTTATCAATTATGGATTTATATTGAATTTTTCACAAATGATAATTTTCAATATTTGTTTAAAAATATTCTGTGATAGTCTTTAAAAAATATGAGGGACAATCAAACAGGGCCAACACTTGGCAAAACAATAGTAATTACTGAAGTGGAATGAAGAGCAAATGATGTTCATGATATTATACCTTCCAAATTTGAGTGTAAATGTTACTATTTCCATAACAGGTTGGCATGATGCAATATTATATAGATTTTATGTAGATACATATTCTTAATAAAAGAGACACCCTGTCTGTCATTTGAGAGATTAACTAACTCTAGTAATTTGAATGAATTTTCATTTGCCTTTTCTTCCCTTTACAATTTACATCCTAAGAAAAACCAGTAAGAGGGTAGGTATGAGTCAGAATAGACTGATCGCATATGAATACATTCCAGGTTTGTGATGTGTTCTCTTCTCTCACACGTCACAGAAGACTTTTGGGTACTTAGGGAGTCTGGATTTATTTCTATTATCATTAAACCTAACTCATCATTGTTGATTTGAAACTAACTCATACCTGACCCTCCGGTGGGATTTTGGAGGCTATCAATCACATGGGAGGGGACAGCGTATCTTTATCTCATAAAGCTGTTGGTAGGATTCATCCACCACTTTTAAGTTGGCAGTGCAACTCCCTGTGGACTATCCAGTTTGGGCTGGATATCAAGTTAAATGCATTCTTTGCATTGTCACATTTAATCCTCTCCAGTATATACTTATTATTATTCAAACTTATTCATAGATGTTCTGTCTGAGATTCAAATTCAGAGATATTTGAATTTACACCTAGTCTGTTTTCCAGAATTAAATGTGTCTGCTAAGCCCTAATGTTTTGAGTTGATACCACAGGAATATCTCAAGAAATTAGGAAAGATTAAAACAGAATGATGTTTCCTTTCCCAACCTTTATTTTAACAACATAGACATTCCTTTTGTTTGTTTTATGCAATAATATTTTTAAATTTTATTTTAAATATCTGCAGTTGGATACTAACAATATCTGTCATTATTTACTTTATTACCTATTGTTTCATATTCAAGGATTTCACTTACTTAAATTACTTGCTTGAAAAAAAATTTAAAAAAAATTACTTGCTTGAGGTAACTTCATAAAAACAAAAACAATTTAAGAATAAAAATTAGAAATCCCATTTACTTTGCCAAAGTATATATATCATGGGTCTATGCATCTGCTTAAATAAAACAACCATGTTCTAATGCATAGGTTCTCATCTATTTTTTGAATTTTTCCTAGACTAAATCTCTAAATCCAACAATAACATTAACTTCATTGCTTTGTCTTTGGAACCTACTGTCAAATAGGCCCCTCACTCATGATGAGCCCACATATAAAACAGGAGTGTGATTTAAATTCAATAGACTCTGGAAATTATTCTGCATAAATGATAGATGAAATTGCTTTTTATTGTCTTTTTGGTAGCATGTTTAGCATCAGATGTTACATAGGACATGCTCCTCACTCTCTTTAACATTATGACACTATTTCTATTGAAAAAAAATGAAACCTAGTTTTTTTATTGATAGCTTATTTTTCAGGGATGGGATCCATTCTAAACATGGAACAGGCTTGAAAATAGTTTCTACACAGAAATAATTGATGTTTATTTCACGATGTAATTTTAAAAATAAATGTTAGCAAGTTGATCATAAAAAAAAAGAACTCTGTCAGGCTCTGCATCATTTAAATAACTGGTTTATTGTTTGAAAACTGAACCATTGCCATCAATAGGATTTTGAATGATTAACTTTTGGAAGTGTCTTTTTTCCTTGTCATCTTAGTTTGGATAGTGCTGAAGCCTGTTCAGGGTCATGCTGTTGTTTGTCTTTTTGTGTACCACTGAATCAGACCCGACTTACAACAGACCCTCCAGTGGGTTTTCAGAAACAGTAAATCACACGGGAGTTGATTGTCCCACTTTCTCCTGCAGGACAGCTGATGGTTTTGAATCACATATCTTTGTGTTGGCGGTGCAATTCCTTACCACTAAGCCACCAGAGCTCCCTTTTTAGTGTCACTGTAATAAATTAACCTTCACTAACACATAGGTGTTGAGTACTCATGTATTACTTTGGTTCAGAATTAAACTCGGATCTTTTGCACGGAAGATGAAAATTGTAATACTTGATCCCCACTGTTCTCATGTCCCCTTATTAAAACAAAGAAAAAACCAAAGCCCTTGCCTTTGAATTGATGCTGACCAATGGTTACTCCAAACACCAAAGATTACAATGGTTAAGTAGGGTTTTCTTGGCTATCACCTTTATGGAAGTAGATCATAGCACCATTGAGTAGATAGGAACTTTTAATGTGTAGTTAGCTAGTTGAGTATAAGCCATGAGAACCCAATGGTTCCATCTCTACTAGATAGTCTTCATTACAACTTAGTCCAAATAATTTGTTTCCTTCTCATTATCTTTTAACCCTCAAATTATGGAACAATTAAGCAATCACTTTAATCCACCAAAACCAATTCCAAAAGAGATTTTTTAAATTATTTAGATTGATCCCCAAGGTGGCCACCTGACTACTTTGCACACTAACAATGTACTTCTTTAGTATCAAATGCTTAGGTGTGAGGTGGAAGTCTCACTGTGATAGTTATGTGTCAAATTTGCTGGACCATAATTCTCAGTGTTTTGAAAGTTAGATAATGATGTAGTTTGATAATTATATAATAATGTGCTTATCCTCCAGTTTTTAATCTGATGCAGTCAACCGCCATTTCCATTTAACACCAATTTTCACCTAACTTAGTCTCTGAAACTTAACCATATTTATAAGTAAGCACTGGGTGTATTTAAATACCCAGTTTTCCTCATGAGTATAAATTAATTAATATGCAACAGAGACTTCTACAGACTAGAAATGAGGAATTTCCTCTGAGGATGTGAGACAAGAAAGTTTTCATGAAGGAAATATATTTATGTATTCCATAAAGCTTTAGTATAGACAGATGGATAACCTAAATATATTTCAGGTCAGCATTGCCCAAAGGATTCCTGGATTGCTTGCTTCCAAATATGCTATCGTCTTTGTGAGTATAATAGAGGGGAAGAAGTGGTGTTCATGTGTACATAGAAAGTTAGATGCCCTCTTGAAGACTAATTGAGCACAATCGCACATTAAAGTCTCAGAAAAATTGGCTCTGAGCAACATTGCTTAACTTTGTCCCCAATTTCTTTGATAATGGATTATCCTTATTTTTCCTTACAACCTTTAAAAGAACCTCAATTTGCGATAATTGTAATGGTGGTTAAAAAAAATAAAAGTTGCTGTCTGAATAGAATCACAATGGCTAGGAAATCACTTAGGATAGGGTAGAACAGCCCCATAGGGATTCCAAGGCTCTGATCTTTACAAAAGCAGACATCCACACCGGTATCCCACAGGGCAGTAATGATGACCTCATCTTCCACATTTCCAGGTTACATATTTCTTCCAATAAAGAGACATAGTCAAGTGCCTTGAACAGTGCTTTTTTCTAGCCAGCACTGCTGTGAATATGTGTCTGTGCTTTTATTCAATTTAGCCTTTTCAAATTGAGTAATTGTAAGAAATTGTTTATTTTCTTTGTGCTTCAGTCTTCTATATTTTAAAACAGAAATAAAGTGATAATCCAGTCATAAAGTTGTTTAGAGAATTAAATAAGTCAATTCAAGCATAGTGTGGATTAAAAGAGTTAATTCAAGCAAAATGTGTAGTCATATTCACTAACTCAATGATTTGAATTTAGCCAATATCTGCAATACAAAAGAAAACAGTATTTTCACCCAAGGACAGCCTTTCCTTGTGATGGTTTTGTTTGATACCAATTTACCATGAGACCATGAGAAGAAGGTAAATTCAGACATGACCTAACACAGGAATATATCAATGAGCATGGTGTTATGAACAAGGTATTAT
Source organism: Elephantulus edwardii (assembly GCF_000299155.1). Taxonomy (NCBI): domain Eukaryota; kingdom Metazoa; phylum Chordata; class Mammalia; order Macroscelidea; family Macroscelididae; genus Elephantulus; species Elephantulus edwardii. Next base: position 8,505,731 of record NW_006399874.1, read on the forward strand.
TTCTTTCTACAATGGATTATAAATATGTTCTCAGAACATGATGTGTCTTGGAACAGCTTATGTCTATTGCCCTTGAATTTCAGATCTAGAAGAGAAGGTGGATGCTATCAAGGCCAGATATATGCAGTGTGTGATGATGGTTCCTCAGAGGACAGCTAGCTACCAGTTTTCCTTCTGTGTTGCTTATTGTGGGTTAAAACAAAATAGACAAAGATGTTTTTCACATCTAGAAAGATGAAAAAAAACCAAAAATAGTATGTGTGTTACATTGTTTGTAAAAAAATACAGTATTGGAAATTATGGATGGATGTTGTTATAAGTTGTGACACACACCTAAAATATGTGTCAATGTGGCTAAGCTATGATTCTCAGAATTATGTAATTATCCCCTTTGTGATCTGATGAAATTATCCTATACGTTGTAAATCTTTACTTCTATGATGTTAATGAGGCAGGATTAGTGGTAACAATGTTAATAAGGCAACATAAAATTTATAGGATTAAGTTGGGTTTTCTAATGAATATTTTGTCATTCATATATGTCATGTTTTGTGCATGTACATTTTGGTAAGTTTTCTTGAATCAATCACTTCTAAAATATAAAAGAGACTAAGAAAGCCAGCAGAGATTAGGCAGGACCTGAGTAACATGAAGAAAGAAAAGCCAGAAGCACCACCTATCCTTCAAACCCAGGGTTCTTGTGAAGTGAGCCTCCAAGACCTAGAAAAAGGCTTATGCCAAATCTCATGGTGACTTCTAAGGAGTGCCAGGCCTACACATGCTAAAGGAAGACAAGGATCCTCTTCTAGAGACACCTTCTAGAACTGGCCTATCCTCCTACTCTGCATTATGCTGTGTGTGCCAACCCTTCTGATTTTAAACCAATCAATATTCCCTTGCTTCATGTGGACTAGGTATAGATTTCGCATGAGAACAGTTAAGTGTTCTGAGATTTCCATTCTTCTCAATGTTAGCCATAGTTTGTTATGATCCACACAGTCAAATGCTTTTGCAGAGTTAATATGATATAAATAGACATTCTGATATCTTCTGCTTTCAGTCAGGATCCATCTGACTTCAGCAATGATATCCTTCATGCCACAACCTCTTCTAAACCCTTATTGAAAGAGCTAGAGTCATAATAAAAAGGGAAGAAATCTTTTGGCATTTCTCAAGCTGAAAGATCAGGAAAAAAAACAATTTTAGGCTTGAGTTCAAATACTGAGAGACAAAATCTTAAACGATTCAGGAAACACCAAAAGAAGATAGAAGGAATATACAGATTCACTGTACCAAAAAGATCTGGTTGACACAGAAGAATTTCAGAATATGCCATATGAACAAAAAGCCAATGGTAACTAAGAAAGAAGTTCAAGCTACACTGAATGCATTGGCAAAAAATAAAGTCGCAGGAACTGCTGTGATATCAGTTGACTTGTTTCAACTAACAGATGTGGCCTTGGACATGTTCTCTAGTCTACACTAGGAAATTTGGAGAGCAGCTGCCTGAAAAACTGACCTGAAGAGATCCATGTTTGTTCCCATTCTTAAGACAAGTGATCCAACAGAAGGTAGAAATTATAGAACAATATCATTACTACCATATGCAAGCAAAATATTGCTGAATATAGAAATTATAAAAGATTTAATAGAGTTCTAAAATACTTGTTAAGCATTTCTTCCTACCATAGAAATGAATTCTACTCAATTATTAGGTGAGGCAAACAAAGTTTTGTTCTCTTTTAATAAATTCTAAGCTACATATTAAAATTTTACATTTTGAAATCAGGATGCTTCTTACAATAACTATAGGCTCCAATTTTTCTTTTTATTTTTTTAGAAAAAAAATACATACATTGAATGTATAGTGCGTGTTACAATTAATTTCATTATAAAAGTTAAAGAAGATATTCTACCACCACATGTCTAAAACCTTCAGTGAATAAAAGTTATCACCCAATTATCATCTATGAACATTTATACTTTACTACACTTATTTCCTCTTTTCCAGACTATATTTATGAATGTTTATTATAGTTTGGTCATTAAAATGCTATGATACAGATGTCACTAACTTCTCTAATATTAGTGAGTTTTTGTTTTCAAAAGTCAAGTTTGGATTATGGGCATGTAGTTAATTAGCTAGATGATAGATAGATAGATAGATAGATAGATAGATAGATAGATAGATAGATATAGAGATAGCTAGCTAGATTGAGATAGAGATAAATTAGATAGAGTTATTATTGTTTTGTACTGTAAAGTTGGAACCAAACCATAGCTGAAAACCTTCAGCAGGTTTTAAGAGACAATTAATTGCAAGGAAGGAGATTGACCGTCCTTCTCTTGCTAAGCAGCTGGTGGATTCATACCACGTGCCTTCAGGATTGCAGTGCAGCTTTATTTTTATATATAGCGCAAAACCTATGTACAACAGCCTTGAAACCTGCTCTATCCTGTGTCAAGTTTATTGCTTCTAATACACCTATACACCTACTCTCACCCCTCCCAAGAATGACATCCCTCTCCAAGGACCAGTCCCTCCTTGCAACATGCCCAAAGTATGTCACATGACATTTTAGAATCCTTCTTCCAAGGAGCAGGTTGGCTTCACCCTCTGCAGGACAAAATTGTTTGTTCTCCTGAAAATCCATGGTGTATTCAGAACTCTGCTCCAGTACTACAGCTCAAAGGTATCAACTCTCCTTTTATCATCCCTTGTCATTGTCCAGTCCTCTGACGCATGGCAAACAATTGCTAAGACTATGGACTGAATCAATCACACCTTGGTCTCCAGACTGACATTGTTGCTCTTCAGTACTTTGGAGATGTTCCTGACAGCTGACTTTTCCAATGTAATTTGTCTCTTAATTTCCTGCTGCTGATACCAAGAATGTTAACTGTGAAGCCAAGCAAACGAAAGCTGTTAATAATCTCAATCTCTTCACCATCCATCATGATGCTGCCAATTGACCCAGTGGTGAGAATCTTTGCTTTCTTGATGTTGAGCTTCAATCCATATTGAAGGCTGCAGTCCTTGATCTTCTGCAGCAAGCACTTCAGGTCCTCCTCAGTTTCAGCAAGCAGGGTTGTGTGATCTGCATAATGCAGGTTGTTGATGAATCCTCCTCCAATCCTGACGTCACATTCCTCTTCATACAGTCCAACCTCCTGGATGATATGTTCTGCATATAGATTGAAATAGTATGGTGACATAATACATTTCTGGTGTACACTGTCAGCCAGTTTATTGTAACCCACACAGTGAAAATGCCTTTGCATAGTCAATGAAACACAGTTAGACATTTCTCTGGTAATCTCTTCTTTCAGCGAAGATCCATCTAATATTAGCTATAATATCCCTAGTACCATGGCCTTTTCTAGACCCAGCCTGCTCACCTTGCATTTCTCTCTTGATGCTCCAGGCATTTTTTGATGATTTTAAGCAGGATCTTGCTTGTATGTGATATTAATGATACTATTGGATAGTTTCTGCTCTCTGTCAGGTTATCTTTCTTTGGAAAGGGAACACATGCTAGGTGGCTATCCTCTATATTTCTTGGCACAACTTAGTGACCACATCCAGGACAGCGTCTGTTTGTTGAAATATGTCAATTGTTATGCTGTCAATTCCTATAGTTTTGTTTTTTGCTAATTCTTTCAGAGCAGCTTGAACTTCTTTCTTTATTATCACAGGTTCTTGCTCATACATTGTTTCATGAAATTTAGCCAATACCTTCTAGTACAGTGACTCTGTATACTCCTTCCCTCTTCTTTTAATGCTTCTTAGATAGTTTAATATTCTGTCCAAAGCATCCTTAAGTATTGCAACACATGGCTTGAATTTGTCTTTTAATTCCTTCAGCTTAAGAAATGCTGAGCAAGTTTGGCCCTTTTGATTTTCTGACTCCAACTTTTTGCACAATTCATTATAATACTTCACTTTGTCTTCTCGAGCTATAGATAGATAGAAGATAGATGACAGATGATAGATAGATAGATAGATAGATAGATAGATAGATAGATAGATGATAGATATGAGATATAGAGATAGAAATAGAAATAGATATATAGAGATAGAGGTAGATAGATAGATAGATAGATAGAAAGATAGATAGATAGATAGATAGATAGATAGATAGATAGATAGACAGACAGATAGATGATAGATAGATAGATACCCAGTCATTACATGCTTGAACCAGACATGCTCCCTTAAGTGAAAATCATACAAAAGCTAATGGAAAATATAGAAAATGTTCTATAGAAAAAGAAAATCATCTTAAGAGTGACATAGCCTTTGTTTTAAAATAATGTAATCTCTCAAAGTATTAGTACATTTTCTTTATTTCAAAAGTTTTTCTAAGTGAAGTCACAAAATCAAATCAACATAATACCAAAGCCTCCTTGGAGGCTAGGATAGTGAAATCTTATCTGACATACTTTGGGTATGTTTTCAGAAAGGGCCAGTCCTTGGAGAAGGACAACATGCTTGGGAAGTTGGAGGGTCAGAGAAGCAGAAGGAGACCCTTAATGAAATATACCTACATAGTGACTGTAATAGGGGCCTCAGAGATGCGGAGGATAGCACAGTATAGGGCAGGGTTCAGATCCATTTTTATAGGTTCACTATGAGTCGTAATTGACCCGACGACACTTAACAACAACAAACTGTGAAAAAACAAATTCTCTTTGCAAAGACCACTCATTTATAGGATATCTGTCTCAGCAGAAGTAGAAAAGAAAGGAAGTCAGAGTAAGAGTACAATCAAACCTTTGATTGAGAAATAGAAAATCTCTTAACTTCCCCCAGCTATGTGAAGTTCTCTAGTATCACATTACCATCAATATTTTCTACTATATCCATTGCAATAATACCAGGTTGTTAAATGAATTCTTTTTTTCATTCATTCATTCAGAAAATATTTATGACAGATGCTGTGATAGACCCTAGGAATTTAGATATGAACATATGTTCTGCCTCCAAGAACAGCCTCAAGTAGAGAAAGACATATAACCAGATGCTTTCAATAGCATACAGCACAGCAATAATTTAAATAAATCATAACAGTAGAATAGAGGGGATTATTCTAACACAGACTGCCTATGTACAGAAGACAAAGTGAGTGAAGTCCTAAATGAACCAGTTTCTGGCCTGAGTGGTACACTAAAACTGTAGATCAAGTTTCCATTTATACGATCTCTTTCCTTTCCTTTGTTGTGTACCATTTTCTTACCTTTCAGTGGGTTTTCAAAGGCAATAAATTGCATGAGAGGGGATTGTTCATCTTTGTTCCATGGAGCACCTGATGGATTTAAATCATATACCTTTTATTGGCAGTGTCATCATGGACTTCCAAAAAAACAGACAGATATGTCTTGGGAAAAGAGCAGTGAAAAGGATGCTTGGAAGCAAAGATGGGAAAACTTTGTCCTTCATATTTTGGACATGTAGCTAGGGATGGCTATTCCTTGGAAAGGGTCATCATGCTTCGAAAGACAGAGGGTAACTGGAGGAGAGGAAGATCCCTAAGGAGATGGACTGACATGTTGACTTCAGCCCTGGACTCTAAGGGGTCAGTGATGATGAGAATGCAGGACAGGGCAGGGTTCAAGTGGGTAGTTCATAGGGTCATTATGAGTTGTACTCATGGCATCTAACAAGAAAAACAAGCCATCCAAACTCCCTCTTTCTTTACTAGAGTGTAATTATTATTATTACTTTTTAACTCCTCTGGGTGGTACAAAAGGTTAACATACTCTATAGCTAAATAAAATTTGGAGATTGAAATCCACCTAGTGACACTTTGGGAGAATGGACTTCCAGTAAGACAGTTTTTGATAACTCTGTAGGGCAGAGTTGGGATTGTGGTCAGTTGACTTCAGGGCAACTAGTTCTATTTTAAAAGTAGGCTCTTCTGACTTACCTCTACATCCCCCTCATCTATTCTAAGGCCTTGGTGCTATCTTTATACTAATTATATTCAAAGACAGGGCCTCATTGAATCTTATGATCTTGTTGTTGTGGTTTACTGCCATCGAGTCAAGCATGACTCATAGCTGCCCTATGAACAAAAGGCCTGAAGTTTTTACATAATTATCATCGTTTCTCCAAGTTCATAGAGTCTCCAGAGGTATGTGGTTTGGGAAGTGGATGTCACTCCTGCTTCCAAACCTGTGTTAAACTGGGAGCTTCTCCACTGTCCACCATGGGCAGCCATTGTGGCATTTGACCCCAGTGACTCAAAGTTCAGCATCACAGCATATCAGATTACCTTGTGCAGCAAATTGACCGAGGAGGGCTGTACAACTTAGAAGAATGTTCCTCCAAAATGAAATAACACTTGAACCTTGGCCCAACCAACTTTTAAATACAAGGGAGATTATTCTGGGAGCTCCACCAAACACTGCCCATGATGGGTAGCCATTATGGTATTTGGCACACCTACGGCACAGTTGTTCCATCATAGCATTTGAAACCCAAATGACACAAGATTTAGTGTCACGGCAGACCCAGATTACCTCATCACACCAAATTGGCCAGAGTGTGATATGACTTAGAAGAATGTTCCTCTGAAATATAGTAACAAGGGATCAAAATATAATCCCTCAGGCCCAAATTTTAAATATAAGGGCCCCCCAGGAGGTCTTGTTGACTCTAAATAAGAAGCTTAAATAAAAACAAACAAACAAACAAACAAACAAAAAACCACCAACCAAAACCCAAACAATCCACACAGATCCTCAACCAAAACAAGAGCACCTTCTTACAGAGTCCAGCTGCTTCATCCAACTCCTTGGAGACAAGGGCTTTGGCGTTATATGTTGTTGTTAAGTGCCATCTAGTACCAACCATATAAACAAAAGAACTATTGTCCTTCTTCTAAGTTCATAGAATTTCCACAGGCATGTTTAGGAAGTGGATGCCACTTACGCTTCAAAGCCGGTCTTAATCAGTGAGCTCTACCAAATATTGTCAACCATTGTTAACCACTGAATTTTCCAAAGACCTCAAATGGATTTTCAAAGAAGTAAGACCTGCATCCTAGGCTTTCATTGGCAAAAAAAAGGCTTTTAGCTAACCAAACACTCCAGAGCTAGTCTAGGGTGCAGGCCTCAATTCTTTGAAAATTTATTTGGGTCTTTGGAAACTCACGTGGCCTTATTGGGGTGAGTTGTTGGGCTTTTTCCTCTGTGCTGGCTGTGGATTGGCTTTTGAACATTTGGTTTGCTGGAAGCCTCTTTTTTTGGCCAATGAGAGCCCAGGTTGCAGGCCTAGTACCTTTGAAAATTCATTTTGGGTCTTTGGAAACTCATGTGATCTTAGAGGGGTAAGTTGTTGGGTTTTTTCCTCTGTGCTGGCTGCAGACTGACTCTGGAGTGTTTGGTTGCCTGGAAGCCTCTTTTTTGAATAATGAGAGCTCAGGGTGCAGGCCTGGTTTCTCTGAAAATCCATTTGGGGGGTATTTGGAAACTCATGTGGCTAGTGACCATATCATGCTAATTATATTCAAACATATTTCTCCATGGCACACATTTTCTTTGAGCTTTGTATTGTTGTTGTTGTTATGTGCCGTCAAGTCAACTAAGACTCATAGCAGCTCTACGCACAATAGCTCTGAATGCTGTTCTATCCTGAGCTAATCTCACTGTCTCCAACACACTTACCCAAATTATCCCAGTTTCTGGGTAAATCCATCATACCCAGGGTCTTCTGTACTGTCCTTCCATCCTTCAAAGCATGATATGTTTCTACAACGACTGGTCTCTCCTGTCAACAGGCCTAAATAATTTGAGATGTAGCTTCATAATCTTTGCCTCCAAAGAAAAAGTTGGTTTCACCCTCTCCAGGACAGACCTGTTTGTTCTTTTGGCAGTCCATGTTTAATACACTTCTCGAGTGCCACAACTCAAAGGCATCGATTCTTCCTGTCATCCTTAGTCCTTTTTCCAGCTCTCTGAAGCACAGTTAATTGCAAAGACCATAGCCTAGATAAGTACACCTTAGTCTCTAAAATGACATCGTTGCTCTTCAGCACTCTGCAGAGGTCCCTGACAGCAGATTTTCCTAATGCAATTCATCTTTTGATTTCCTGACTGCTGGTGCCAAGAGTATTGATTTTGGAACTGAGCAAGCTGAAATTATTAACAATCTCCATCTCTTTTCTATCTGTCATGGTGCTTCCAATTGGTCCAGGAGCTCTAGTGACCTCATGGTAAGAAAGTGCATTGCAACCCCGAAGGCACCTGATTTCAGTCAACCAGTTGCTCGATGTTATATTTGTTTGTTCTTTGGGCAGTCCATGGGCTATTCAAAACTATTCTCAAATACACCTCAGAGGCATCCATTTTCTTTCTGTCATCCTTATGTATTGTCCAACTTTCAGATTGATAGCAAGTACCTGAAAAGAATATGGATTGGATCAAGCATGCCCTATTCTTTAAACATATGTATTTGTGCCTTAAAACTTTGACTCTTCTCATAGATTACAGCCTCTGAAAGCCTGTTGGAGGGTTTGCTATGAGTCAGTTTTGACTCAATAGCACATAATAATAACAACAAAACTAAGAATGAATGAAAAAAAATATTTCTTATTTTACCCCTCTCTTCTTTCTAGGTAAAAGCCAAAATAAAAATTCTGGAAACCTACTTTTTCAAGTCTATAGATTATAAACCTACACAGTTTTGAGACAGAGACTTAAACTCATTGCGTTTGAGTCAGAAGTGACTCACAGTCAACTCACCAGAGTTTTTCCAGATCTGTAAACTACATGAGAGGAGAATGCCCATCATTCTCCAGTGGAGCTGCTGGTGAATTCAGTACTTGCATAAGAAGCACAACTACCCAGTGGCTATGCTACCAGAGCTCCTCTTTGAAATAAAGGATTCACCTTTTAGTTAAACAATAGTCTGGTTTACAAAGTAAAGAAGAATGAAGATGTTAAAAATAATCAATAGGAATCTAAATTGGCAAAATTACTCTTAAGTAAAGATGAGAAGGAAACAAGGTCAGGGATTCTGGAGGATTAGAAGTGCTACAACCAGTACAGCATGAATGATGATGATACCATTGTCGTTATCATCATATGTAACCAAGATTATGGAATAATCTGTGTGATAAACGGTAATCTAATTTTCTCCGTAAACTTTCATGTTAATAAAACAAGAAAATATCTTTAACATACTAACAAATAAACAGGGCTCTATGGTGGACTAGTAGGTAAGGAGCTGTGCTGCCAACAGAAAGGCATGCCATTCGAATTCACCAGCCAGTCCATGGGAAAAAGATGGACAATCTCCTCCCATGAGATTTACAGCCTCTGAAATCCCACTGTAAGGTCAGCTATGAATTGGTTTCAACAACAAATAAATATTAATTTCTTTTTTTTTCTAGTGCTGCATTTGGTTTTTTTTCTGGTTCTCTCTTTGCTTTTTAAAAATTTTTTTTAATCAGTAAAACTTACAATTGGTGATGATTACTACTGAGAAGAATTCTTTGTATTTTAGATTTATTCATTCATATATTATTCACTGAAAAAATATGTATTAGTAACTATTACCTGCTGAAAGGGCTGCTAAATGAAAGGTCCGTCCTCCAAATCCATCAGACATGACAGTCTACTTCCATCAAGATTACAGCCTTGGAAATCCTATGGACAACTTTACTCAGTCCTACGGGTGCTATTATGAGTCAGAACTGACTCTGTGGCAGCAGATTAACATGTCATGCCCCATGTGATGCTTGGAGGTTAGTGGTAAGTCTTGAAGAAAGTCTGTGAAATGCAAGAGAAATTGAATACATAAAAGGTTTATGTTCACACAGACAGACACACACACACACACGGAGCTCTGGTGGCCTACTGTAAGAAGCTGTGCTGTAATCCTGAAGGCATATGGTTCAAATCTACCAGATGTCCTGTGGGTGAAGAATGGGCAGTCCCCTCCTTTGTGATTAAATGACTCTGAAAACTCATCAGAGGGTCTGCTATTGGACAGATCTGACTTGACAGTACAAAACAACAACACACTTTGTATGCAGCATATATTTTATATATCTATTTAAAGTTTATAGGAAGCTCTGGTGGCCCTAGTGGCAAGAAGCTGCGCTGCAATCCTGAAGGTATGTGGTTTGAGGCCACCCACTGCTCCGTGGGAAAAGGATGGGCAATCTCTTCCCATGCAATTTTCACTTGCCTCTGGAAACCCATTGGAGGTCAGCTGTAGGTCAGTTCTGACTCTATGGTACACAACAACAACATTTAAAGTGTATTGATTTTGTGTGCTTATTCTATATATACTTTATACATTTATGTAATTACATATTATCATATGTTTTATAAATGAACTCAACAGGTTCAGTGACAGAGTATCGATGATTAGTGGGAGGAACAACCACAGGGTCCATAATGAGTCCTTGGAAGAGGGTAACAAAGAAGAGGCAACTTTAAGACTTGGTATCAAAAAAGTACAAGGGCCTTGATCTCCCATTTCTGCCCAATCTAATACACTTACCCTCTTGTTTGAAAGGATAGATCTACCCCAGCGCTGTATGCTGTGTCAGTGATCACAATCCCTAGATCTTTATGCACTGAGTGTACGTCCCATGGTAGTCACTCACAAAACCTGTTTATGTCCATTATTATTCTGACTCACAGCACCCCTAAAGAGCAGGGCAGACTGCCCCAGGAGGTTGCCAAGGCTGTGAACATTTACGGAAGCAGTCTGCCAGAGTTTTCCTGTGGAGTCACTGGTGGGCTTGAACCACTTACCTTTTGGTTTACCTATGAGAGCTTTAATCACTGTGCTACTAGGGTGCCTTTTATTTTGACATGGAAATTAAAAGTATCAGCACAAACGGTGGTGAGATCTAGCAGATATTTAGTTCATGAGCCTATGTTGTGAACATGCTGTGAGGATAGATAAAAGCAAAAGTACCTCTGACCACACAGCTCTGAGTCTAATTGGGTAGAATAAACAGATGCATGAGAAATGACACCGGAGGCAATGGACCAAAATGTGCAAAGAGAGCCATTATAAATGGAATAAACAGAGCATAGTAGAGCTCATCCTTTTTAAAGGAAATGAGTTAGAGACATGGCATTTACTTAATTGATGGTGGAGGCAGTGAGAATATATTTAGATGGACACTGAAAATAAGGCTTTAAATTTAAGAAGACAAACAGAAGGAGAATGCAGTTTCTAGTGAAAGATAATATTTATAAGGTTAAGATTTTGGAGGTTTTGTTCTGATTTTGTTAAAATACTATTGTTACTCTTATGCATTGACTTCTCTACTTATCAACATTACTCAATAAAGATATTCTATGTCCAAATCTGCTGTCATCGAGTTGATTCCAAATCAAAGTTACCTTCCACTGGGTTTCTGAGGCTGGAAATCTTAATGAGGCAGGAATGACTCACCTTTCTCCTATGGAGCAATTGGTGGATTTGAACTTCTGACTTTTTGGTTGGCAGTCAAAGTCTCAACCTACTATGCCATGATGGTTTGGGTGTTTCTGAATACAGAGCAAGATACTAGGTGTCTTGTGAAATATGACCAATGTCTGTCATTTAAATCTACCAGAGACTCCATGAGAGAAAGAGAGGCAATGTTCTCCCTGTGATTTAAAGCCTCAGCAAACAGGCTGCAGGGTCAGCTTTGAGTCTGTTCCAACTCAATGGCAATGTGTTTAACTTTTTTGAGAAATACTTTAAAAGTTATTTTGTGGCTCAAATTTCCTTCCTTTGAATGAAAATTTAATTAATAAAATTATAGAATTGTAACACCTCACAGATACATATTAAATGCCTATCATTCACATATGTGGTAACAGAAATTTGAAGGATATGGCCTAAAGAGAGGACAGGCTATTTGAAGAACTATAATTTAACAGCTGAGTGTCTGTGACACTAGAGTGTGTGGAAACAAAGATAAATACTTTATATCTCTGCATCCATCTCAGGCATCTGCACCTGGCTTAGAGAGGTGAGCCATTTAGTAGGACTGTGCAGGGGCCACTGACTGCAGAAGTTCCTACTCAGAGAATTCCTGAGGTCCCAAAGAACTGCACTTTTAAAAGCATTCTTTTCCTAATAAATTTTGTATGAGCAAGTGGCATGCATTAGACTTTACCTCAATCAAGGTCCAATCAAATAGTATTTATAAGGCATGAATGTAACACATGGAGTTGATTAAAAGAGGGAAGAGGTAAGGAAAGGTTTTGTTGTTGTGTAGAGTCAGAGCTGACCCAGAGTGGCTGGTGGTCTCGAACTGTGTGCCTTCAGCATTGCAGCACAGTGTCTTGACACCAGAAGAAGCTAATTAAATTAAACTGAGGCAGCCTAGTCACTTTCAACAAGAAAAACACATGATCAGCCAGGGATCCCAACAGGAGGTGTTATTGTAACATAGGTGGGGGCCACTTCATGGCAACAGGAACATTAGCAGGCCAGATTGGTGGAAATTGAGCATGAAAGAGATGCATAAGCTGCTGGAGAAGATATAGCTAGAAGCAGAGTAAATACAGAGAAATTCCCTAGCTTATGTCTTCATCCCATATTCCCTACTGACAGATCCAGATGAGATGGCTGTCTGAAAAAGGAAGTCACAAGGTCACATCTGTCTACATCCACTGAGTCAGAGAAGAACAAAGAATGGCTTCAAGAGGAAACAAACCCAGGGTCATCGCAGAACACAGTTAACACTGTTAAGTTATAGAAAGTACAAGAAAGTTTCCTCGAAAAATAAGGGCCTTCACTCCAGAGAGAGTCTCTAGCTGGTACAAATGATTAAATATTGAGCCACTAACCAAAATGTTATTGTAGCTGTTGTTGTTATTATCAGGTGGGAGAAGGATGGGCAATGTCCTCCAATGTGGTTAACTGCCTCTGAAAACCCGCTGGAGGGTCAGGTATGGATCAGTTCTGATTCTATAGTATACAACAACAACAATAACACAGTCAACCAAGACTTAAGAGTATTCCTGTGAATTACAGACCTGAACCATGTCTTATCCTCACGATTTCTGATATATCACAACCACTGTGTCAATCCATTTTGTCGGGAACCATACTCTCTTCCATTGCCACTCCACTTTCCCTGCATGGTATCTTTTTTCTAAAGACTGTCCCTTCCTGACAACATGCCCTAAGTAAGTGAGATAAAGTTTTACCATTCTTGCATCTAACAAGCCACCTATATTGTACTTCTTCCAAGAGAGATTTGTTTAGTCTGCTAGCAGTCCATGGGTTAGTCAGCACTCGTCTCCAACATCACAATTCAAAGACATTGATTCTCCTGTCATATTTACTCATTGTCCAAATTTCAGATGCATGAGAAGCATTAAATACTATGGCTTGGATAAGGCATACTTTAGTCTTTAAACATATTGATACCCTTGCTCTTTAACACTTTAAAGAGTTCCTTGACAGCAGATTTTTGCAATGTAATAAGTCTCTTGCTTTCTTGACTGTTTTTACCATGAATGTTGATTGTAAATACAACTAAAATAATATAATTGACAACATCAACCTTGTCTCCATCTATCCTGTGGATGCCTATTGAGGATTTTTGTTTTCTTGACGTTGAGGAGTAATCAGATATGTTAGTGGTTTAAATCATCAAATAGTGACTCAGAAGAACATGTTTATTATCCGCTTCTGAAGAACATCTTCATTATCTGCTTCTGAAAGGACAGAAGCTCTGCAAACTCTGTGGAGCAGTTCGACTTCTTACCACTATGACTCTAAGTCAACTGGACAGAAATTGCCTTGCATTTATAGGTTTGATCATTTTTAGGTTTTGCTTTCCAAGGACTGGGTTCATAGAAGGTTTGCATATAACCAAGTAACATTTAGGTATGGTTTCCCTATTTCAGTTTTTCTTGACCAGAGATCAGTGAAAAATGGACTATCTCTGCATATACACCTAACAAATTAGTTTTCATCTGTTTAAAATTCTCATCAGGAAAAGACAAATTGATTTCTTTCCCTTTAAAGGAAATTATACTTTAACATCCTACCTTATTGTAAACTTAGCATACATGTAAGATTTTGTTTGTTGTACTGGTCCATTTTACGCATCAGAAAAATCCTTGAATTATCCAACAAAGGCTTATTTGCCTAAATTACCATGCTGGCCTGACACTGAGATTCGGGGTTTGTTTTGTGTCTTTGTACATTTAGTGACCTGTGGTATTTTGATAAATGCTATCGCCTAAAACTATTCAGTAGGAAGTTTGGGCACCATCTGTGTTTGTTTCTGCAGAAGCAGTAACTGCCTGGAGAAAAATCTGATGCTCATTTCAAAGATGCAGTATAAACAAAATCCAAGATGATGCCTTTAACATAATTATTCCACCTTTCATTTGCATATTGGTCTGTGCATTTTAAAGGAATTTGATGTGCCTTCATTTAACGGATCCTCACAAAATTTGTGGAAGTTGGATATGGACTTTTAAAAGATATACAAGCTCCACAAAGAAAGTAACATTTGAAATCAGGCAGTATTTTAGAAGAACACTGTAGAAAAGCATATAATATCTTTCTGTAATGATAGTAATAGAACATACCTACTTTCTCTGTGCTATGAAGAATTCTGATGGCACAATGATTAATGTGCTCTGTGTCTAACCATTTGGTTGGTGGTTTGAATGCACCAGCCACTCAATGGAAGAAAATATGTTTTAGTCTCCTTCAAAAAGATTTTTGCTTTGGAAACCATATAGGGCAATTCTACTCTTCCTGAAAAGTGTAGCTTTTATTTCAGAGGATCTGGTTGGTGAAATGCTCGAGTAATTAGCTACTAACAAAAAAAGAGCCACATGGCCCTTCAGAAGAAAGGACTGGCATTCTGCTTCTTAAAAGCTTCTTAAAAGGATTAATTAACATAATTCGAAAGCCACTTGATAATAATGGGGATATTTTTGTGTGTGTGTGCCAGAAATTTTTCTAAGTGCATCATATATTTTAACTTGTTAATTTTCATAATAATCCTATGATATAGGTACTATGATGTCTTCATTTTAAGAATAAGGAGAATGATACTTAAAGAGGGCTACAAAGAGTATGTGAGTTTAGACCGTCTAGCAACACAGTTTCTGCTAAGCAGTATCTTCAAGTATTTATGTAAGTAAAAGAATCCCTTTCTAATTTCACTATTTTCTAATTGCAGAGACACATATTTACTGGAATCCTTGTTGGGTAGCACAAAGGGTTAATATGCTCAGTTATTAACCAAATCACTGGCAGTTTGAATCTTCCCAGAGGCACTTCAGAACAATGCCTGATGATATACTTCAGAAAAAAATCAGTCCTGGTGCTTTAATGACCAAAGAACTCAGCTATCATCCAAAAAGGTGACAGTTTAGTTCTATCTAACAGACATGGAATCACAGCAACTAAGGGCCACAGGATGGCAACTGGTTCCATATTTATCTTATTGTTGTTGTTAATTGCCGTCAAGTTGAGCATGACTCATAGTGACCCTATGACCAAAAGACCTGAAGCTTTTCTGTAACTATCATAGTTTCTCAAAGTTCATAGAGTTGCCAGAGGCATGTTGTTTAGGAAGTGGATGCCACTCCTTTTAACTAGATGCTTTTATTACTCTAAAATGCATGTGTGTGGTGATAAACTAAAAAGGAAAACAGCATGTAAGATCTGATTCAAGGCACTTGTCAATCTTCATGTGTTTATAATTCCACCAGGATGGATACTCTCAAGCTGCCTAAGAGAAGTCTTGGAATGCAGAATTGAGAAAGATGCACACAATCTGCTCTCGTGGGCTGTGCAAGCTGGCTTCAACTCCAACACACAATTGGTGTTACAATTAGACTTAATAGGGCCTGGATTCAATGGAATGGCAATTCACTTTTGAAATATTCTTAAAATACTAATTAATTTACTTTTCAGTTGTCTTATGCAACCCACTCTGAAGGAAACTGTTTTGGATATGTTTATGTTTGCTGACTGATTATAAACAATATGCAATCATGTTTGAATATGTTCCTTGTTGATATTATTTGTTTTATTTGGAGTGAGACACACAACTTAGATTTTATGAGGTGGTGGAGGAAGCTTTGCTAATAATCAGTTGATAAATGCCTTGAGCCAGATATTGGTCATTTTCCCAACTGTAGTTACCTAAGTTTGTTATTTTGTAGCCAATTGAGTTATCAAGATTTTTATTTGTATTTGGGAAACCTTGGAATTTGGTCCAACTAGGAATGTCATGTGTCTGTAGCAGAAATGAATGTCACTTAAGGGTTGATAGAATATGGCCTTTTAGGGTGTGATGATTTGTTTATGTCTTCCTCACCCATTGTCCAGTGTGTTGTGCTGTGGTTGCTATAACATTTGAAGCTATGCAAGGATCTCTCAAATATCACTGGGTCACTCATGGTGGATGGGGTCCATCAAAGCTTGCAGACTAAGAAAAAGTAAGAAGAAAAGTCTTGTAATCTGATTCTAAATTACATAAATGAAAACTCTATAGGTCACTATGGAATATTGTTTAATAAAACATAGGCCTCTAAGTTGGAAGGCACTTGAAATACACTGTGATTGATTTCACAGTATATGTCACATCAAACAAACTGTGAAAATAGACATTTATGCACCAACAGTCGTGAAGATGTCACAGGAGTAGGCAATGCTGTATTTTATTGTACGTAGGGCTGAAACTGTAGCAACATAGAGTCATGCTAATTCATCCAGAAGTTATTGGTGGGGTTGGGGAATGAAGGTTCCTGGGAGTGACACTGATGCTAGGCTATCCAATGTCCTACAAAGAGCTACAGCGTTGGAAACCCCATGAGGCAGTTCTATTCTGTCCTATAGGGTCACTATAGGCCAGAATTTACAAACAGTTACTGAGTTAGATTTGGGGTGATTTCTTTCCTAACAAATCCAAATGGAAGAAAAAGTACACAGTAACAACAAACTGTTAGGTACCGTCTTGTCAATTACAACTTACAGTGACCTATGAACAACAGTTCTAAACCCTGTCCTATCCTACACCACCTCACAAACTCTGTCGTGCTCAAGGCCATTGTGGCAGTCACTGAGCCCATCTTTCTTGTTGAGGGTCTTTGCCTCTTTCTTGTCCCTCTCCCTTTCCTAGGATGATCTTTCTCTCCAAGGATTGGTTCCTTCTGAGACTATACCTACAATAAGTGAGACGAAGTTTCACCATCCTTTCCTCTCCGGTTGTACGACGGTTACATTTCCTTCAAGACACATTTGTTTGGTCTTTTGATAGTCCCTGGATATTCAATAATCTTTGCCAAAAACTCAATTCACAATTATCAATTCTATTTTGATTTTCTTTATTTACTGTGCAACTTTAAGAAGCTAGAGAAGCAATAAAAAATACCACGCTTTGGATAAAGTACATCTTGGCTTTAAACTTACAAAAAAACTGGGAAAATTTAATTTGACTGGTGCTGCTGCTAACCCAAAAATAAAGATTCTTAGTGTTCATCTTTTGTCTATCATGCTATAATACTCCACTAACAACTAAAACAGAAATAGGCAAAACATTAGCCCATCCTAAAAAAACATAGGTCAGCAGATACAGTTTGAAAAGCTAAGGCATGCATTTTTCTATGCAAAGCTGTGTGAGTTTGCCAGCTTCTGCTTCTGGAGCTACTGGCCTGAAAAGGTCAGCCGGTGGTTCTAAGCATTAATGTGATGAAGCTTAGATGGTTGTAATTCCCTTATCTTCTCTGCTCTTCCTTCCTTTTTGCATTTCTTTTGGAGTGAAAAAGCCTAAACTGTACTTTTAGAAACCCCCCCCACCCTAACCAATTACTGTCAAGTTACCTCTGAATCACAGCGACTCCACACGTGTCAGAGTAGATCTGTGCTCCCCCAGGGTTTACAAGGACTGACTTTTCAGAAGTGCATCTCCTGTTCTTCTCAGATTGACTCTAGGTGAACTCAAACTTCAGCCTTTCTGCTACAGACAAGAGTACTGATTATCTCCACCACAAGGACTCCAGAGTTGATGACTTCTAAGGTCTTTGTTTATTCATTGGTCTCAGGTGCACAAACGAACAAATACATCTTCAGAGTACTCCTGGTGGGCTAGTCGGTCGAAAGGTGTGCTGTTAGCTCCCAAACAGAAACTTCTCTGGAGGTCCCAATCCACCAGTGGCTCAGAGGAGATTCCTGTCCACCCGTAACTCAGAGGGAGAAAGATGGGCAATCTCCTGTGTAGCCTTGGAAATCCAATGAAGGGTCAGCTGTGGGTTGGCTCCAACTCCACTGCAATGAGTTAAGAGTACAAGGAAATCACTGTTTATCTGTCACACAAACAAGGCAGAATCAGTAAATCTAAAATAGTTTGTTCACTCAACAAACATGTTTCATGTATGTTCTAGATGTTAAGCCCTATGATCAAGAGTTACATATCCAAATATGAATAAAACAAAATTTGTCCTTTGTCAGTTTTCCCTCTAATTATATTCACTTGATACTATTAACATTCCTTACTATAAACACTGACTATATATAACTGATAAATATACACAACATTTTAAACAAGGCTTAAAAATTAACCTGCATGTAGAAGTATCATAGAAACAATAAAAGTTACCTGAACATTTATATTATTATACATTTTATGCTCTAGACTAATTCATAGTTCATTTGTGAGTGTAACTGGTTATGTGTTGGGTTGCTAAATGAAAAGTTTGTGGATTAAATCCACTCATGTACTCCCTAACGGGAAAATGAGACCATGTGCTCCTACTAAGATTTATAGCTGAGTTGAATAATTCTGCCAGAAAAGGACAAATATGGTGTAAGTCCAACAATAACTGTTCGTATTGTGCAAGAACAATTTATTAAGATAGGTGTAGTGAATATCACTCAAAAATGACTGGATTATCAGATATTGAGTGTATTGCAATTAACAAGCTAGAATAGGATATGTATAACTAAACTGATTCACAGGGGTGGAGGGAAGATTAAAAAAACAAGTGAACTAAGGAAATGTAATGCACAGAAGCAATTGTGAAGGGTTGACAAGGGTGGAAGGGGAATGAGAGAGAAATAGATATTAGTGGATGAATGGATGGATGGATGGACGGGTAGAGTGAAGGGAAAAGGAAGGTACAGGAAGGATTTGATAACATAATAAATGTTCTTGATAAATTATAATTAATATTTAAAACAAAATGTATATGAATGACTGAGTAAAAACCAATTTAAAAAAGAAAAGTATTTGAAACTTAGAAGCTCAAAAGGGGGGATCATCATGAATCAGATGATAGAATGGATCCAACAGGAGTGTGTTAGGATGAGGTAGATTGATTCAGTGACTGGAATAATGGGAATAGGTGTGTCGGAGACAACAAGATAGGCATAGTTTAGAGCAGAATTTACAGCTATTGTGCATGGGGTCGCTATGAGTCACAGGCAACTCGATGACACATAAAAACAACAACAACATTCACTGACAAAGTAAAGAAAGACACTTAAAGGTAAGATTTTATTTTGAGCTACATAAAGAAATGAAAAAGTTATGGTTCTCCTACCATCTGTCTTATTACATTTTTCATTCAAATATCACCTCTTTTTTTAAGCCATTCTTTAATTGTAGTTTAAATTAATCTCTCAATAAGCATAGTGTTATTATTCCTATCAAATATTTTAACCCAATGATTGTTACCCATAAAGAACATAAAAATCACTGGTGCTGTGTTGTTTTGTGTTGTGGGTTTTTGTTTTGCTTTGTGTATGTTTTGTTTTTTTTACTCTCCATTTCTATGTTTATTCCCAAGGACTGCTTTAGTAAATCATGCTAGGTTCCTGGCACACAATGGGTGATTCTTTCCTAGTTAAGGACCATTGGTGAAGTTATACAAATCTCTACTGGCCTAGTGTTTAAGAAGCTTCACTGCCAACTGGTTCAAATCCATGTAGTTCAAATCCACAAGCTGTTCTGAGGGAGAAAGGTAGGCAATCTCCTCATTTATTATTTATAGTCTCTGAAAATCTAATGGTGGGTTACCCATGACTTGGTTCTTTGACAGCAATGAGTTGACTTCTTAGTTCAATTTATATACTATATAATTTTATACCTCATTATAATAGCATATAATCACACCCATGCATTTTTTAAATTGTTTCCCAAGTAAACTCTAATCATCTTTTGGGCATAGACATTCACTTACACTACTTTAGTCTCTATAGCATAGAAGAGAATACATTGCACTAGTAATTTCTCTAATTTATAAATTTTAAATAAATGGTTTAAAAACTGGTAGGAAGCGTCCTATCAATAATCTCCAGATAATACTGCCTTATCTGTTCTCAGATTCATAGTCATTATACTGAGGTGGAACAAATATATGTATGAGACAAGATCATTTATTCTCTTTTAATGATATTATTTTTCAGAAAGTGATCTAAATTTGAGCAATCACTAGAGAGTTGCTGAGAAGTAGGATAGTATCTTAGAATTAGACTTACAGTCACTTGAATTGAAATCCTCTTCTTATTTGGACTACTGTGAGGAGAAAAACAAAAGATAAAAGTACATAAGTACACAGATCTTAGTAATCATTCAAAATATTCTGAAAAATAAAACCAAACTGCAGCACAGTCCAGTCAATTACAGTATATAGGGACTTTCTCTCATGTTTCTAGGGGTTTTAATCATAAAAGTGACTGCCTTTCTTTCTCCCATAAAGCAGCTGATGGATTTGAACCTCAGATCTTTCTTTAATATCACCTATATCATCTGTGTGTCAGGAAGTGTATGGATGGTGCAGGATAGATAGATCTTGTGTTCACAAGGTTGCTATGTCTTACTTAACTCGACAGCACCTAACAACAACAACAACATATGTAAACTAATTTTGAAATCCCTTTATATCTAGGGTCTATGCATTATATCCTGATAATCAGCCACTTCAAGGGACATGTTGTTATAAAATTAGTGACAGAGCAAGAGAGAACTACTGAAACAAATTAATGCCCTATCTATTTTTAATAAATTCAGGACTAATTAGTCAAAGAGATTCATTCACATTTGTAGAGTTCACAAGTTCATAGAGTTGTTTTAAGAGTCAGTGAGATAATGTAGGAAGAATTCTCCTATGTCTGGCATAGACTAGGCACTTGAGTCATAGCCATCATTATTAACATATTATTAACTAATAACCTGAACTACAGCCTAGCTGTATTAATCTTTAGTTCTGTTCAGTACTCTTTTTCTTACCTCTTCAAAGACTGAGGTCCTATTAAAAGTTACTTAAAATAATCTGGATTAATGGAGAGTTTGCATAGATTGAGACAAAATTGAAGGTGTCAACAATTTCATCTTACCTAAATCCATAATCAATACCTTTGGCACTAGCGGTCAAGAAATCAAGACGTGTTATTAAGGGTAATATTGTCAGCTTAAAGAGTTAAGTTTGCTTAATTCAGGTTATGATCATTTCAACCACTTGCAATGCATCTGAGAGCTAGACAATGTCTCAAAATTACTAAGAAGAATCAATGCTGTTGAGTTGTGCTGTTGGAGAAGAATGCTGGAGAGTGCATGAACTGCAAAAACAACAAAAAAGTATGTCTTGGAGAAAACACAGTCAGAGTACTCTTTGGAGACAAGGACAATAGAGTGTTTCCCCACTTTGGGTATGTTATTAGGAATGTCTACTCTAGGGAGCTCTGGTGACCTAGTGATAAGGGACTGTGCTGCAATCCTAAAGGCACACAGTTTGAATCCACCAGCTGCTTCATGAGAGAAGGATGGACAATCTCCTCCCCTGGGATTGCAAGGAAAGCTCTCAATGCAATGGCTTGACACGGTGACTGTAGCTATAAAGTCAAACTTGTCACAGATGATGAAGATGACACAGTATTGGTCAGGGTTCTTTAGGTCTATTATTCATAGGGTTACTATGAATCATGTGCAATGTGATGGCACCTTACAACAACAACAACAACAACAGCATGATAGCAAATTAGAATACAATAGCAAATTAGACCTACTGGTAAGCTTTAAGCAGATAAAAAGCCCACCACTGTCAAGTAGATTTCAAATAATAGAATTTCTAAGACTTTAAATTTTTCTAGGAGGAGAATGCTCATCTTTATCACTTGGAGCAACTGGTAGGTTTGAACAGACAATATTTTGGTTAACAGTGTAACACATTCCACACTGCTCCACCACTGGTGCTTCTTTAATATGTAACAGTGTTGACTAAAATCAAATTAGTCATCTCAGCCAGTAAGTGTTTTGCAGTATTCTGCCAAATTGGAATAAACTCGTAGCTGACCCTTTAGTGGGCTTTAAGAGACAGAAAATGACATAGGATGGAACTGCCCAATTTCTCTGATGAAGCAGCTGGTGGATTCGAACTACATGTCTTTGAGTTAGCAGTGCAACAAGCAAGTAGGAAAGTAATCAATCATCTCCTGGCATGATCTCTTATAGAGTTGGGCCTTCATCTGGACCTGGTTTTATCCATATGAGCACAGACATTGTTATTTAACCTTTTTAATTTATTTAACCTTTTTAATGCTTGATTTTCTCAACTATGAAATAAAAGTTGATAGAATATCTGACCCATCAGGTTAAAAAAATTATAATATAGTAAAATATTTCAGAGTGAGAAGGTTTTCTCTGTATGTGGTTTTTCTAATATAGATGAATGGCTATATGGAGGAGTGGGACCATCCTAGTGAGGCATGTTGGCTTATTCACAAAGAGATTTGCTATCTACTGTTCCATAAGGGGAACGGCTGATCTCAGCAATCTACAAGAGGATTGGCTAGTCTCACCAATAAATGGAACAGCTCTAGATGCAGATATAAGAAATTCTTCTTCCTTTATCTGAAGAAATACCTCAATCAATCCAGAGAAGAGACATGTCCTCCAACCCATCCTGGATGGCGGTAGCAGCAATGAAAGCTAAACTGGAGAATTGGATATAAAATGGGACTTGGGATTGGGGAAACCAAAATTGCAAGGCTCAGAACTTTGTTGGACAATTACAGGTGAAGTCAATACTGGCAGGACGGAGAACTTGGAAACACTTAGATCCACAAGGCTAAGGTGCCTGCATGCACATTTTTGGAGCTATTTCAATGACATTTTGTTATTAATCTTAAGTATAACCTTTTAACACCCCCCCCCCAATATGGTTCTGTGTGGCTTGAGAGCTACCACATCAGATTTTTGATCCAGCTAAGCAGTAGGGATGGTGTTGAAGAGTTTAAAGAGGAATGAGAGCATGGGGGACATGTCTGACCTCGTGGGAATTGGTTTTGTGTTATTGTGCAGGCAGAGTTTCCTCCTGTGAAGTTGGTAAAGGTCAGATATGGCTCTCCCCATGTGGCCCTTGCTCTTTTTTACATCAAGGCTCTGGAATATTTTCATCTTAATATTAGCAAGCTTTCAAAACAAGTTGTTAAGTAATATTATTCTAAAATTATTTCTAGCTAAGGCTATTATAACTTGTCATCCACACCAGGATTTTTATGAGAGTAAAATATGATGCAGTCAATACACCAGGATAACAAGTGTAAACCACAACACATGGCTATGCTATCTACAATCTATTTTTATGGTAAATCTTCTTTAAGAAGATTTTTTTCCATATTGTTTAGAATATTTTATATACAAGGCTTGGAAAGATATTAAGCACAAGCCAGAATGGGCACAAAGAAGCATGGTTACAGAAAGGAAAATTGGTGGATTTCTTAAGTATCTATAACATACGTTTTCTTTCCTAATCTTCTTCTTGTGGTGGTTAAGTGCCCTCAAATTATAACCTTGAACAATCCTATGAACAATATATTTGAACCCCGCTCTATCCTGCACCACCTTCATCATCTCTGCCACACTGTTATAATCACTGTGTTGTAATCTTAGATCTTGGGAAATATACTTTCTTTTTAAAAAATCAGAAAATTGTAGGTGGAATATACCATTTACATGCAAGAAAATGAGTGATCTTCTCCTGTGAGATTTATAGGCTCAGCTCCAACAGATGGTCAGCTATGAGTTGATTTTTACATTCAAACATATTATTTTTTTAATACGAGGAAGGGGAAAGTTCAAATAACACAATAACTGTTCTTCTGAGTCACCTATACATTTGAGCATCCATGAATACATTTGTCTCTCTATTTCATTTAGAAGAGGTTTTGTTGTTGTTCTTATTGTTTTTGGGCACCCTCAAATCGAGTATGACTTATAGTGACCCTATGAACAAAAGATCTAAAACTGTGACATCCTCACACTTCCTGATACACAAGAGCCCATTGCAGCAGTCACCTTGTCAATCCACCTGGTTGAGGGCCTTCCTCTCCTTCGCCAACCCTCCACCCTTCCCAACAATGTCCTTCTCCAAGGAATAGCACCTCCTAGGAATATGTCCAGAGTATGTTAGGAGAAGCGTCATCATTCTTGCCTCCAAAGAGTACTCTGACTGAGTCCCCTCCAAGACATATCTATTCGTTTTCTTGGCCATCCATAGAATATTCAGTACTCTTCTCCAATACCACATCTCAAAGGCATCAATTCTTTTTTTTCTATCATCCTCATTCATTGCCCAGGTCTCAGATGCATAGCTAGTAATCAGAAAGACCATGACCTGAATTAGACGCAGCTTCGTCCTCAAGCTATAATCAGTACTTCTCCTTAATTTGGAAAGGTCCATAACTGCAGATTTTCCCAGTACAATGTGTCTCTTTATTTCCTGACTGCTCATACCAAGGGTGTTAATCATGGATCCAAGCAAGATGAAGCTATTGATAGTTTCAATCTCCTCTCCATCCATCATGATAAAGCCTATTCGTTCAGTGTTATGAAGTAGTTTTAGGCAATAACAAGCATTGTATTGTGTTTTGTTTTTATTCTGTTCCATTCCATCCATTACATTCTACAATCATTTCTTGAAAGTCTACTCTATGGTTTGGAGGCTTATGTGTGAAGCAGTTGGATTCTGGTGGGTAGGTTCTCATGTTTTAGTTAAAAGTCAGGTGCATTCTGTTCAGTTTGGTGTGTTTTTCTTTTTTAAATTTTATTTTATTCACAGTCATGTGTGAGCTGATTGGATTTACTGGATTTAGCTAACAAACAACCGTAGGCTGGAAGCCTCTAGTTTAAATCGATCAGGACCTGGGGGGTGGGCCTTTGTATTTAAAAATTGGTTAGGTCCTCAAGCCAGTGTTAATTGTCTTTGGGAAGAACATTCTCCTAAGTGGTACAGCACAGGTCTGTAAGTTTGCTATACTGAGGTATCTTGAGATTGCTGTGATGCTGAATGCTGTGCCACTGGTGTGTCAAATGCCGTAATGGTTACCTGTGGTGAACTGTGTTTGGTGGAGCTCTCAGATTAAGACAGGCTTGGAAGCAAGAGTGGCATCCACTTCCTAAACAACACATTTTTGGAAACCCTATTAACATTAGAGAAACTATGATAGTTCTAGAACAGGGTTTAGATCTTTTATTCATAGGTTTGCTATGAGTTGTGCTCAACTTGACGGCACTTAACAAAAACAACAACAATATGAATTGTGTGGGGTTTGCCCCCCTTTTCTTTCTCTAACACAGACAGATGCTACCTTGAGAAGAATATACTATAATTCTTTAGACAAAAACTATCTAAAGATCAATCACGTGAAGTGGACAGCATTTCCCTCCCACATGAATTATTTTTTCCTCCAAACTCCTTCTTTGCAGCCACATATTTCAAATCAATATATTTTTTGAGCAATATAGTGGCAACAATGATAGGTGTTGAGTTTCTGAGTATTCATTACAATCTCTTAAAAAATTTATTCCTTGTCTATAGATTTTTGTTTCATTTTGTTGTCTTTTATCTTTTGTGTTGTGGAATGGTGGGAATGAATGTGTTTGAGACAGCGAGGTTGGCACAGGATAGAACAGCATTTATGGCTCTTGTACATAGGGTTGCTATCAGTTGCAAGCGACTTGATGGCACATAACAACAACAACAACGGAATCAATAAACTCAAGTTCTGGTAATATATGTTGTGGTTATGTGGTGTTGAGTCAGAACTTATCTATACCTGACCCTCCTGTGGGTTTTTAGAGTCACTAAATTGCACAGGAGGAAACTCCCTATCATCTTTCTGCCACAGAGCAGCTGGTGGATTCACACTGCATGACTTTGGGATTGCAGTACAGCTTCTTACACTTACCAGAGCTCCCTTGATAATAAACAAGATTATGCAAACCATATGTATGTGATTCAACACATTACTGCCATGTGGCTGAGGAGTAGAAGAAAATCAAACAGGATTCTCACTTGTTTTACATTAATTTCATGTCCGATTTAATGGCTATCAGATGCAGAGTTACTTCATTCATTTAAGCATTTTTGTTCAGGCCTTTAATGAGGTGTCCTGTTTCTGTCATGTAAATAAAGTTCACAAAGGAAATAACAAACAAATGAGAGGACTCACCTTCATAGTTAAAAACATTGAACATCTACACAGTCGGTGTGAGACTTATTCCAAATATAGGGTTTTCTATCATCCACCTTCACCTAAAAGAGCAGAAAAACTTTGAAGCATTATGCATTCATACAAATAGGCATCTATAAGAATTTCTCATATGGAATATCAACTCAGCTCATGGCAAATTTAAAAGCAGTTGCAGGTGTCAACCAGGCTTCAACCAAAATAAATTCTCCATCTAACCTTTTATACTTAAGTGCTTTTAATATTCTGTTTTGGGGGAGAAAAAAAAGGCAACAAAACTGTGTGACTTTAAGCAGGATTCTTGTAGTACCTCCTGAGGAGGATTTTTATGAGTCTGAATAAAGATAATGACAGCCATTAGTCATTGCCATTAGCATAAGGCATGAGACACACTACAATATTTATAAGCTGCTAAGACATAGCAGTAAAAATATGACTTCCTATAATTTGGGCGTGCTTCTGAGTAGAGCTGAATGCTATTTTGTGAAGTGAAATCTGTCTAAGTCTGGTAATAGTAAACTTAATAGCATGTTCATCATAAGACCTAATTGTTTTCCACCACAGGGTATGAAGCTTTATGTCCTCAATCAACCAAAAACAAACAGTCATACTGCTTAATGACTGTTCAATTAATGTTTATGTGCTACTTTTACACCCTGAATTATTTGATGAATAAACTCTAAGAAGCCATTTGAGAACAAAGTTTAGTGGATCACAACTATTATTAAAAATTCCCAGGACTGTTACAATATCTCAAATCATCAGCTGGGGACTAAAGAATATGCAATAGATATTTGAAAATCTGATCTCTCTAAGAATGAAAGAAAATTTCAATATATTGAGGGCTGTAATCTATCTGACTTCATCTTTACTACATAAATTGGATCAAAATAGAGTTTAAAATAGAAATGACTGAGTATGGCCAATTTTTAAAAAGTCCAAATTTGTTTATTATGTGAATAACTCAATCTTAGCATTTCAACTGCCTTCTTAACCTAAAATGTCACACTTGTTGATATTTCTTCTTTCCTTATTAAAAAACTCAGCACCATTAAACACTAATTGGATGAATGTATTAATTTGACCCATTTCCTTTCATAGTTTTGAAAAATTATAATATCTTTTAATTATGTATCACTTTTCAAATAGTGAGGAAAATAGTTCCTGGGGTTGGCTGGTTGGTTGTTTCTGGATACTCATCACTGATATATGTTGTCAGTGCTCTTGAGTTGGCTCTGATTGACAGTAATCTTACACCATCCTAACAGCAGTAGCTATTGTTACAGATCAATTGTTGCAGCCATTCTGTCAGTCCATCTCATTGAGGGGCTCCCTCTTTTTCACTGAATGTCTACTTTACCAAAGGAGTGCTGGTAGTGCAATGCATTAAATGTTGACCATTACCTGGGAGATTGACTATAACTTGAGAAGAAAAATTGGTAATGACTTCCTATAAAGATTAACAGCCTCAGAAACTGTCACCATCAGTCAGAATTGACTCAAAAGCAAGGAGCTACTACTTTACCAAACACAATGTTCTTTTCTACTCACTGGTCTCTCTTGATGTGCTTCCAAAGCAAGCTAGATGAAGTCTTGCCACAATCATTCTGAGCATTCTGGGTCTGTTTCCTCCAAGAATGATTTGTTTATTCTTTGAGTAGTCTATAGTATATTCAATATCCTTTGCCCAAACTGCATTGGAACATTGTCAATAATTCTTTGGTCTTCCTTCTTTCATTGTCCAGTTTTCACATTATTTTTCAATCTAATATAAAAATCTTGATGTCTCTAATAGTAGAGTAATTAATAACATCCCTCATTGTCCTGATGAAATCTGGCACCATTACACACAATAAAAAGAAGGAAGTAAAGCAACAAGAGCTGAAAACTTAAGTCAGTCATCTTTACCTATTATTCACATATTTGCCAACGCTGATCAATCTCTTTATCATCTATTATCTATCTATCTATCTATCTATCTATCTATCTATCTATCTATCTATCATCTATCTCCCATCTATCATCTATCTATCTATCTATCTATCTATCTATCTATCTATCTATCTATCTATCTATCATGTATCTATATCTACTATAGAATTCTATTACTAGAACTATGATTGCTTCCATATGCTGTTACAATTTAATATATTGATGTGTGGTACAGAAAATGGGACAAATGAGATGGAAAATGCTATAAATGCCAAAAGTTCTTGACATCTACCCACCAGGAACACAATAGAGAAACGACAAGCTAATAAAATGGTTGGTTGAAGCTTAAAGTTGACCGCTTTTGATTATAAAGCAATCAGCCTTTCATTTTTTAGCTTCTTTCATTTTACATTTCTTAAACACCTTTTCATTGAAAAGTGTGCGTCCAAATTGATTTGAATTTGATTACTTTGCCACTAGAGTTTTATGATTTGTGATAAAGTAAGGCAACTCTATGGTGTTACAGCACATTAAGGAAGCATTTTAGCAGAGCAACTGACCTATTATATATATATATACATATATATATTTACATATATATATACATATATATATATAAAGTTTACTCTAACTTTACTAGATCTACACTTTCTCCAATACTTCCAAATGTATTTAAAGATATTGTTTCATATTTTAATTTATACTGTAACATTCTATTTCATATTCTAATTCATGTTTAGTCTATTTTTTAAGCTACTGAACAAGAGACATGTGACATAAATTTAAATATGTTGAGGCATCTAAAAGTAAATTTATTAAGAGTAAAATAATAAATCTTTATTCTTACATATAATTAAAAATCTAGCAAGTATGTTTCTCAGGTATTTCATAGCTAATTTATAAGCAAATCATAGAATAATTTTATATTTGTTGCTGTCCAGAAAGTTGCATATATATGGAGCTATACAAGGAGCTCTGGTGGCATAGTCTATATAGAATTAAAGGTGGTGCCCCTTGGGGTTTAAATTCACCAATATATCCTCTGGAGAAAGGTGGGCAATCCACCTTGTGAATTATAACCTCATAAAATCTGCTGGCAGGTCAATTATTAGGTGGTTACAATTTCAATGAATTGGATCAGTGACATTATAGGAAATAAAGTATTAAAAATAAGTTTGGGTTTTATTGTGCTAATATAGGATATGAATCTTTGATGGTAAATGTAGTTAAGCCACTTGGAAACATTTGTGCTTTGTATTCCTCTTTCTTCCACTTTTACCATTTCAGCTATAAGTCAGTTCTCACTCAATGCCACACAAAACCAGCATAACTTAAAAGTAGAACTTTGTTTTGTGTTTATTTTAATCATATAAATTACTCACATCTTATTTCTTATTCTACTGGCCTCATTTTAAAATGTAAAACATATATAAATCATGGTGTGATTATATGCCATCAAGTGGAAACTGAGTCAAAGCTGACTCTTCAGGTTTCTAGAGGATGTAAATAATGGGAGAGGAGATTGCCTGTCTTTCTCCTATTGAGCAGCTGATGGATTCAAAACACCTGTCTTTGCACTGGCAGCACAATTCCTTACCATATGACTGTGCCTATCTTGATGTTTCTATGTTTAGCTCAACATTCTACTTTCTTATCTTTTCATGCACTGAAGGCAATGAAGGAAAACACTCAATAAAATAACTATTAAATTTAGGGACCAATAGTTTGACAATCTGAATAATTGCATTTTGATGCTGTCTAAAGTATAATTAATATTATAAACTGTTTTATGTACAAGTCATTTAAGAACTGACACATGTGTTATTGCTACATTTTACTAAGTCTACTGAAATAAAAATAAGTTTAATTGGGAAATCAATAAAATGAAAGTATTTTTAGTATTTTTTCACATTTCCAAAACAAAGTTTTAGGAGATCAACATTTGTCAAATATTGTTATCAAACAATTTATAAAAATAAGCTCTATAAATACCTATATAGGCTTACATAGTATTTTCTTTTTAGGGGTAAACACTGTATACACAATTAATGTATTTTTTTCGTTTATACGATATTGTGTTTATAGATCCTTTCCTCTCATAGTTAGGGAAAGGAGTTAATAGAAAGTTGGACCACTTTTATACACTGATATAATATTCTAACTTGTTACTTAATGTGAGATGTCTATTTCCATTAGTTTTGATGTTGTGAGAATATGAGAGGATAAGTGGTTTACTATTTCCAGATCTCTAGCTACATGAATAAGAATTCAGGAACACATGTCAAATTCAGAAATAAGGTTCATCCTAGACACTGACTAAGCTTATAAATATCAAGGATGCTTTTTCTTTTTTATTTCAGAAATATATTCATATTTTCCACAGAGTCCAATACAGCAGATTCATTATAAACCAGTAAAATTCATATTGATTTGTCATCAGATGCCTTCAAAATGAAAATTCTCAAAATGAGAATATCTGAGTCCTTGCCATGTACTTAACCAATAAAGGTGGATAGGAGTTAACTTAACCAACAGCAGAATACATCCTGATAACTGTTCACACATAAAGAAGAAGCCTGAGTCTCTATTTGCACTGCTAAATGAAACTGCTTAGTAAATTAAATTAAGATCAATTCCTGAACTGTTTAATTTAGACTCCAACACTCTGGGATCTTTTCTTCAAAAGCAGGGTTCTTGCTTTACAATTAGGAAATTGTCAGGACTTTTCCTTGGCTTCTACAAATAGAAGCAAAATTAAAACTTTAACCTTCTCAGAGCGCTTAAAAATCTCATTTATCCAACAGGTTTTATGTTTTTTAAAGAACAAAGGCCTAGCGTAAGTGCTAAAATTTGCTTTTGTTTGTAAAAATTTGGGCCATCTATTTGTCTCTCTTTTGAAGTTTTTGTAAATCTCTCTCTGTCATTGCTATCAAATAAGAAATTAGCCCATAGATGACCCTCCATTGGACTTCTGACGTTGTAAGTGACAAGAGAGGAGACTCTCCATTTTCTTGAGCTGTTGGTGGATTCAAGCACCCAGAGAAATTTGGCCTTTTTAGACTATAAGCACAACTTTTTATAGACTATGCCACCATATCATGTAGATACTTAGAAAACAAATGAGGCTACTTTAATTTTGATAGACATAACAATTTTAATTATTCCAATTATATATTTTTGTTCTACCTTTGTTGTACAAAAAAGCACAGTTGTTAGATATCTGTGTGAGTTTCTAATACTTCTAATTAATATTTTGACATTTTTATTGCTTTTGAATGAGTCTTGAGAACAGAGTAATTAAGTGGCCAACTGCTATCCAGAAGTTGGTGTTTTGGTCCCACCAAATGATCTGAAAGAGAAAGAAGTGGCAATCTTATTACTGTGTAACATTATAGTGTGATTCACTCTGTCACATATTGCTACTATTGATAGAGAGCCTGAATTGAGTTGATGACAACAGGTTGTACTGTTTTTAAAAATCTTTTTGTTATTTCAATCCCACTATCTTCTAGCTAAACTCTTGGAGAAAGTGTAGCCAGAGGACTCTTTGGAAGCAAAGATGATAAAGCTTTCTCTCACATATTTCAGGAATGTTTCTAGAAAGGGCTATTCCTTGGAGAGAGACATCATGTTTGGAAAGGTAGAGGGTGAGTGAAAGCGAGAAAGATCCTCAACCAGTTGACTTTACACAGTGACTGGTGCTTGAGTGGTCAGAAGTTTGAGGATGGCACAGGACTAGGCAAGTTTCAGACATGTTGTTCATTGGGTTTTTATGGGTTGCACGTGATAGCACCAAACAATGGCATCTTCCAGCTAAAATAATAAAAACATATTGATTGAGATATTAAAAGTTTAGAATACATATTTGTAATCACTGGCTCTCAATTTTTAGTAAATTACATGTATATCTAACACCAAAATGCTTTTTTGAAAAGTATTTAGTAATATGCATACATATGGCTACAGCTATAAGTAAGCATAAATCTAAATACCTTTGGCTAACTTTGAATGTATTGCTTAAGCTATACTTAGTGAGTATACGATTTTATTTTCTCTCATACATTTGTGGTAAGTCTCCTTTGACCACCATAGATACTTTTTGTGTTGTTAAAATGAGAGAGGTAGGGATGTTGGATAGGTTATAGTCTCAGTTAAAATTCTGCTATTTAGAATCCATGTAACTTTGGTCAAAAACTTCTTAATCCTCTGGAATTATTTCTTTGTCTTTAAAAAAATGAGAATAAAAAATTTGCACTGTTTTCCTTATAGGTCACACACATGCAAACACACTCAATGTGTGTATCTCTATATCTCTCTCTCTCATCTCTATCTCTATCCATCTCTATGTCTATCTACATAGTGTTCTTATACATAAATATTTTAAGATATTTAATAGATCATAAATGTTGTTAATTAGGTTTTTTATTTGATTCTGACTCATAATTAACCACTGGGACAGAGAACTTTCACACAGCTGTTTCTAAGCTGTACTCAATACCTTTGTGTTATGGTGCTGGAGAATAGTATTGAACATACCATAGATAAATAGGTCTATCCAGGAGAGGGTGAAACCAGTCTGCTCTTTGGAGGCAAGGCTTTGAAGCTCTGTCTCACATATTCTGGGCATGTTACCAGGAAGGATCAGTTCTTGGAGAAGAACATCATGCTTGGAATAGTGGAGGGTCAGCGTAGAGAAGAAAGACTGTTGTGTGTCAGAGATGGTGTGATTGGCTCAGGATAGGGCAACATTTAGAGCCACTGTATATAAGGATGTTATGAGATCTAGTTGACTTGATACTTAAAAACAACAACAATCTTATGAAAACAGATAATCAGTTCTACTGAGCCAGGTTTGAACAGTTAAAAGTTTCAGTTACCCACCCAGGGCTTAACCACTATGCTACCAGGGCTCCTTCATTTCAGAAATACATGTTTGAATCCACCAAGTGCTGTGAGTGAGAAGGATGGCAGCCTCTCCCCATAATGATTTACAGACTGAAAAACCTGAGGGAGGGTAGCTACAAGTAAAATCTGACTCCACAGCAGTGGGGCTTAGAATTCATAAAGCATTTGAGAAAATAAATCGCATAGGTAACCCCTAAAATCACTTAATGCAGTACTTGATGTATTATGCATGCTATATTTATTAAGAACTCTTCCATTGCACCATCATCATTGTTATTATTGTTGAAATTATTATTGAAATAATACTATGATTATTGTTGTTAGCCTTATTTCCCATTTTAGCCTATTCATTTCAATGTGAACAATGCATGTAAATTAAAGTCCCAGGGCTACAAATGTCCAACTTCTGGACAACTTCTACTTATTACCTTTTAATAGAGCTTCAAACTTGCTTTCTCATGGCTGACAAAACAAAAATGGGAAGAGATCAGAAGTTTAACTTTCACGAGATTTGTCACAGTCACTGGAACGGAATGAGAATAATTACTGGTTGAAGCCTGGGAAAGGGGTGATGAAGTACAGTGAGCCTTTTAGGGAACTGGATGCAACAGACTGGATGATTGGCAGGATGGTGGAGAGCTGCACATGCTCAAAGGAGAGCATTGACCATATGGGTCATCTCATTTTCATTGCTGCCCTGTCAGAACAGACACTTATCCTCCTTCTGGTTGTCAAGGCTCTAAACCTCATGGGAGCTGATTGTTCCTCTACTTCCTCTGAGCGTTTGGTGGATTTGAACCACCAGTGAGGCATAGCCTTTGAGTTAGCTCTGTAACTTCCTGTGAATGAGCTGCTCTGTTTCACTTAGTGTATAGGCACAGTTCTAGGTTCCATTGGCTAAGCTTAACATGATTAGTTGAGCTCTATCTTCCTTCACCTTTATTGAGCTCCATTGATATCACTTTACTTTTGTTCTTCCTATTCAGAATTTAACCCTCCACATATCCACAGCCAGCTTTTTAAATTAGTAGGTAATGGCCTAACTACATTTTAGAAGGATAAGTT
The DNA here is from genome assembly GCF_000299155.1 of Elephantulus edwardii. Lineage (NCBI taxonomy): Eukaryota > Metazoa > Chordata > Mammalia > Macroscelidea > Macroscelididae > Elephantulus > Elephantulus edwardii. The sequence goes on from NW_006399874.1 coordinate 8,540,103, forward strand.
AAACTTATATTGTGGTAGAGCAGTTTCTGTCAGAGTTCTGCAGTCTGGAGTCAAGTTTTAGGGTTAATATATAGTTTCATGAATAAGAAAAAACTCAAAGTGAGGGGTGTGATGGTGCAGGTGTGATCACTGAGCAGGATGCCACCATCTCTGAAGCCCTGCCTTTATGTAAATATGTTCCTTCTTTAAAATAATTGAACATATCCTCACAAGAAATCCATCACGAAATCATTTTCATTTATTGCATGACTTTTAAATAATTGGAAAAATCTTGGATCTTTTTCTTGAACATGCAACTTGTTTTTGATGCCTACAGAGTAGAACTACTGTCTTTTCAAGAGTGTAAATATTTATGAAAGCAGATTGCCACATCTCTCTCCTGTGGAGCTGCTGGTAGGTTTGTACCTCTGACATTTCAGTTCACAATTGAGTTTATGAACTACTGAACTGCAGTATCCACCTGCTCCAATTGACCTATAAATTCTTAAAGACACAGGCAGAGATCTCATTTAGCACTGCCTGAATTAAGTGTATAGATATAATATCTTGCGTATTAATGTCTACTCAATAAATATTTGCTTATGCATAATTACATTTAGAACTCTTACCTAAAATCTTCATTAATTGGATATTGCTAAAAATTTAGTTTACATATGAAAATTAAAATTCCATATACTTATGCACTGGAATATAATTTCAGATGAGTAAATAAACAAGAAATAGATGGGTAAAGGGTAAAGAAAATAATAAAAGAATAAAAAATAAAACCATAGTAATGAAAACTAGACAATGATTAGGGATGATAGAAGGAGAATTGATGCCTTTGAGCTGTGGGGCTGGAGAAGAGTATTGCATATACTATGGACTACCAAGAAAATAAATAGCTTTGTCCTTGAGATGGTGAAACCAGGCTGCTCCTTGGAGGCAGGGAATCTGAAGCCTCATCTGACATACTTTGGGCATGCTGCAAGGAGGTACCAGTCCTTGGAGAGGAACAACATGCTTGGAAGGGTGGAGGGACAGCGCAAGAGAGGAAGACCCTTGATGAGATGGGTTGATTCAGTGACTGAGGATATGGGGGTAGGTGTGTCAGAAATAATAAGGTTGGCACAGGGTAGAGCAGGGTTCAAAGCTGTTGTACATTGGGTATATATGAGTCACAAGCAACGTGATGGCACATAACAACAACAACAATGTAAACTGCTCAGTTTCCAGTCATCTCTGAGAATCTGCTGTTAGGTTTTGCTGGATAACTACGATTCATAGGAACCATATGAATGACATACAAAAGTCTTACCCTACTGTGCTTTGTCCTCACAATCTCAAGTCCATTGTGGCAGTCACTATGTCAGCCCATCTCATTGAGGACCTTTCTATCTTTTGCTTACCCTCTTTTCTCCCAAGCATTATGAATTTTTTCCAAGGACTATTATATCCTACCAATATGCTCAAAGTATATGTGATGAACTTTTACCATTCTTGCCTCTAAGGAGTTGAAAGAGATCTGTAAGTTTTATATAAAATATAATAAATATAATACTATAATATGATATAATAATAAAAGATAAAATAATATATAAATGTGTTACAATATATATTGTTGTTGTGCATTATCAAGTTGGATCTGACCCTCTGGCGGGATTTCAGAGACAGTTAATCATATAGTAGATTCCCCTTCTCCTGTAAAGCAGCTGGTGGATCCCAACAGCACACCTTCAAAATTGTAGCTTTTTTTCGGTCTAGGCCACCATAGCTCCTTAACATTTATATTATACATTCTAATATTTTAACCCTGTGACTGAATTACTTAACAATCATGGAACAAGATATAGTATAAAATCACAGAATTTTTTGTGTATGCATGTGACCGTATCTCTGTGTATTGCTGTATTGCTGTCCTCAAAGCAGAAGTGGGATCAAAAACTCTTCTTTCTGTTGTCTATGCCTACTTGCTCTAAGCCCAGAATCCTTAAACAAAGCTTAGTTCAAAATATATACGTACACACACACACACACACACACACACACACACGCACATATATGACCAGTTATTGAGTTGGTCCTGACACACACAGCATCCCTCCACTAGGTTTATGAGGCTGTAAATCTTGACTATGTATACATACATGTGGATGGAAAAAAAAGATAAGCAATTGTAAAGGCACCCAACAATGAAAAAAATCATAGTAATTCCCTATTCTATTATCTCAATTCCTCTCACAATATAGTGTAAGAGGCTGAGGTGTAAAATAGCATATCAAACAGAATGACCTTTCTCCCCTACTGTAAGTAATCTTTTGAATGCCAATTATTATATTGCATGTAATGAAAGATGTTATGAGAGTAGAAAATGAATCTGATGGACATAAAAGATTTGTTCCTGTCAATCAACAGGCACAGACATCTGTTACCTAAGATTTTAATTAATAAGAAATTAGAGTGTTAAGACTAATGCTATATATCACATTGGCTATCATAAATGCTTTGGTTTGTATACACATTAATAAGGAGTGGTACCTTTACCTCATACGCTTAACACATGACCACTAGTTTATACAAAGATATTTCCATTTGAAATTGACCTTTCTTCTTTAAAGCAGAGCTCTGATTTATAGATTGAAGAATAAAAGCCTGAAATTGCTTTCATGCTTATTTAATCACGTGAATTTTTTTCTTAATGTCAAAATGGAATTTAGATTATAAATGGACTCATTTGTTCTACAAAAGACTGTAGCCATGCTTGTAACAAATGTAGGTTGCTTTCATCTACATTTTCCCATGATAGAATCAACTTTTAAAAGAACAAAAAATTTGGAGTAAGATCAAAGTAAAACTGTATTTTCAGTAAAAAGTGCTTTTTGAAAAATTATTTTGTAAATATTCTCCAAATTGCTATAGAATAGAAATTAGGTTAAAATTATGTGAAGTTTTAGATTTATTTTCAGTCAAACTTCTTCGATGTTGAGCATTAACATGACAGTTTGGAAAATGTGTGATTTACAAAACTTTGTTAAAAATTTTTGATACACACTATTACTGTGTTAACAACAGTGTGTGTCTGTGTGTGTGTGGTATAAAACGATATTAAACACGTAAAGAAATCCCCAAAATCCAACAACAAACCATTGCTGACAAGTTGATTGTGATTCAAGCTGACTCTGAGAATTTTAAATCTTAACAGAAGCAGACTGCTTAGGCTTTTCCATTGGAAGAGCTGGTTGACTTAGACCATAGTCCTTCCAGTTAGCACTACCTCAACGGGGCTTTGAGAATCATCAATGACTAATTAAATCATTCATTTAGACTTCCTTAGCTATACAGTGAGAGTCATCATAAATCTTTTATATGGTGGCTGTAGGATTATTATAGTCTTATGTAGAAATATTAGGATTCTTTAGGCATGCATTCTAAAACAGTTATTACCGTTTGAGAAGGCTATGTGCTGTCAAGTAGGAACCCATTAATAACTGACCCTCTAGTGAGTTTTTCAGAAGCTATAAATCTTACAGGAGATTGCTCATTTTTCTCTTACAGAGAAGTTGGTGGATTTGAACCTTGTGCATTTGGGTTGGCAGTGGAACATCTTACTACTACTACTACTAGTTACTATCGTTATTAGTAGCTTCATATAAAAAATATGATCAATTTTATGGACCATCATACAACTGGAGAGAGACACAGACACTATGAGAAAAAATGCTATAGTTGAAAGGTAACATTTTAAAATGACATTTAAATATAAGTCTATGCTTTTTAAGTGAAGAATTAAAGAGCCAAAAGTAATCTTAAAAAAACATAAAATAGTTTAAAAATAATTTAATAATAACAATATAGTTTAAAAATATAATAATGTAATTTAAAATGATTTTTAAAACTTGCTGTAAATACTTAATATGTCATTCTCTGCCAAAGCTATTAGATTTATCTGTGCTCTTTTGTTTTTTTTAGCTAAATGCCATTAATTACATCAATATAGAAAAGTGAGAATTATCTAAGTATTACAAATGTGAACAAAAACATTAGTCTCTTTTATTTTTTTTTATTTTGTGTGTGTGTGTGTCTGTGTACCGTCAGATCAGATCTGACTGGTACAGGAGGAGATTGTCCCTCCTTTCCCGGCAGAGCATCTGGTGGATTCGAACCATGCGCCTCTGGAATTACAGTGCAGCTTCTTGCCACTAGGCCACCAGAGCTCCCAAACATTAGTCTCTTAATGATATCAAATCAATTCTGATTAATTACACTTGAATGTACTAATATTTTTGTGGGACAAATAATAGTTCAAAATCTCTTTTATTTATTAATGATACTAATAAAATAATTTATAAAGATGCTTAAGTAAAGCTTATGAAAGATTATAAAACGACCCATGTTGAAATGAAATAATACCTAGCTAGAACACAATTGGGAAACATGAAATAAAAAAGTTTCACAAAACTATAAACTTAATTAAAGAAAATCTTGGAAGAACCAAAGAAGTACTAACCCACAACATAAACAGTCTTCCAAGCATCTTGAAAAATCTACAACCAGGAGAAGATAAACTAGATGAATGGGATCTTCTAAGAATCAAATCCCTATGCACATCCAAAAACTTCTCCACCAGTGTTTAAAAGGAAGGCACAAACTGGGAAAAAATATTTGGTAATGACATGTCAGATAAGGGACCTATATCTAGAATTAATAAAATACTTAAGCAGCACAACAAGATAAAGGTAAACAATCCAATTGAAAAGTGGGCACAGGATATGAACAGATGCTTCCACCAAAGAAGACATTCAGATGGCCAGAAAGCACATGAAAGAAAGTTCAAGATTCCTAGCTCTAAGAGAGAAGCAAATCATAACTATGAGATATCATCTTACCCCAGTAAGACTAACAAAATTTAACAGAACAGTAAGCAATAAATGTGTCGAGGTTGTGGAAAGACTGGAACACTTATTCACTGTTGGTGGAAGTATAAAATGGTGCAACCACTGTGGAAGGTGGTGTGGCACTTTCTCAAAAAGTTGCAAATAGAG
>NW_006399874.1:8546488-8555321 GCF_000299155.1 Elephantulus edwardii
TATTTTAAAAATATAATAGAATTTCCTTAACGTAGTAAAAAAGTGTACCTGCAAAACCAAGAGCCAACATCACTATCAATGGAAAAAGACTAAACTTATTCCTCTTGTAAACAGGGACCAGAAAAGGATGCTTTGTTTCACTACTCCTTTTCAATGTTGTATCAGAAGTATTTGTTTTGGGAATATGACAAGAAAAGGAAATTAGAGGCATCCAGAAAGGAAGAGGTGGGGAAAACTATTGTTATATGCTGATGATATGATAGTGAGTACAGAAAACGTCAAGGACTCTACAAAATAGCCTGTTATACCTAGTGGACCAGTTTCGTAGAGTGACAGGATAGTAGATCAATGCATACACTCACACACACACACACACACACACACACACACACTTCTACAGTAACAAAGAAAACACAGATAAGGAAACTGAGAAACCAGTATCATTTACAATAACCACGCACAAATCGAGATACTTGGGAATCAACCTAGCTAGTGACACAAAAGACCTTTCTAAAGAAAATAATAAAATACTACTACAAGAAACTATTTTTTGTTGTGTACCATTGAAAGAAACTATTTTTGTCGTATATAACAACAACAACAACATAGAGCACAGTTGGCCTGGTGGACAGAAAGTGATGCTACCAAGCCAAAGGTGGGTGACTTTAATCTGTGGCCTCAGGTCTGATTTAAGCTAGTTTTAGTCAAATGTTCCTCTAGGTCATGTAGCACTGGTCTGTCCATTTGCTAGACAGAGGTAACTTATAGTTGTTGTGATGCTGAACACTGTGACACTGATGTGTCAAATGCAATAATGGTTACCCATGGCGGACAGTGTTTGGTGGAGCTCCCTGATTAAATCAAGCTTGGAAGCAGGAGTGGCATCCACTTCTAAAATAGCTTTCTTCCGGAAACCTTATGAACTTGGAGAAATGATGAACGATGACAGTTATACAAAAAGTAATCAAGTCTTTCATTCATAGGGTCACTATGAGTTGCCTATGACTTGATGACACTTAACAACAACAACAACCATAGAGATGAAATTGATACATAGCGGACCCTCCAGCGGGTTTTCAGAGGTAGTTAGTTGTAAGGGAGGAGATTTCCCATTCTTCTCCCACAGAGAAGATGGTGGCCTTGAACTGCCTAAATCAATGGGAAAATGTTCCCTGTTCATGGGTAGGAAAACTCAATACTATAGTGAAAATAATAATCCTACCAGAAGCAATCTGCATATTTAGGACATTCCCAATACAGATGCCAAGTTCGAGATAGAAAGAGCAATTGACAAGTTTATTTGGAAAGGAAAGAGACCCAGAAAATGTCAGGCATATATTAAAAAAAGTAAAAAAAATGAAGTGGAAGCCATAGCATTCCCTAATCTCAAAGCCTAAATGACTAAGTAGCTGTAATAACCTACGCACCATGGTACTGGTACAATGAAAGGCAAACAGACCAATGGAACAGAATTGTAAACCCAAAAGTGAATCCATCTACCTACCATCAACTGGTAATCAACAAGGAAATAAAACCTACCAAATGGGGAAATGATAACTTTTTTAACAAATCGTACTGACAAAACTTTAAAACTTTAACCTGCTGAAAGATCCACATCTCACACCATACACAAAGATCAAATAGAAAAAAAAAATCAACTCAAAGTGGATCAAAGACCTACAAGTAAAGCCCTAAATCATAAAGATCATAAGAAACAACATGAGTCCAAACTGAGACACCCAATCCTATAGTAAGAATTGGCTGGCAAATGCAGCTATAAATGCACAATCAGGAGAGGGTAACATTGACGAATAAGGTCTTCTAAAGATTAAGTTCCTGTGTGCATCAGAACTTTTTACCACTAGGGTAAAAAAACCAAAACACCCCAAACTACTGAGTGGGGAGGGGGAAAACCACACCAAACATTTCACAATCATATCTTAGATAAGGGTTTCATAGTAAAATTTTACAGCCTGCTACAAGGCCTCCACAATATCCCATTCACAAAATGGGCAAAAGATATGGAATGGCTTTTCGGAGGAAGACATTCAGATGTCCAACATACACATGAAGAAATCTTTTAAATCGCTGGCAATTAGAAAGACGTAAATCAAAATTACAATAAGATACCATCTCACACAAATTTGTAGTGGCAAAGTCTAACAGGATGAAAACCAAGAAACATTGGTGGGGAGTGGAGAAACAGGAACTCTCATACACAGTTGGTGACATTTAAAACAGTGCAATCACTCTGGAAGGCAGTTTGCATTTCCTCAAAAAGCAGAACGTAGACATGCCATATGACAAAACTATTCCACTTCTAGGAATATAGCCCAAGGAAAATAGAACTGAGACACAAATGGAGATTTGTACATTTATGTTCTTTGCAGCATTATTCACAATAGCACAAATATGAAAACAGCCCAAAACTCCATCAACAAACAAATGGATTGTGAATTGTGGTACTGTTACACAAAGGAATATTGTTATGCAGCACTCATGCTTGCTATGATGCTAAACACTGTGACACTGATGTGTCAAATATGAAAATGGTCTCCCATGGTAGACAGTGTTTGGTGGAGCTTCCCGATTAAAATAAGCTTTCAGGAACAGCTTGCATCTGTAAGTTCTTTGAACATGGAGAAACGACCAAAATTATACAAATGTTCAGGTCTTTTATTCATAGGGTCGCTATGAGTCCTCTACGACTCGACAGCACTCAACGACAACAAAAACAGCAACAGGAGTAATGATTTAAAATAGAAGATAGATAGATAGATAGATAGATAGATAGATAGATAGATGATAGATAGATAGATAGAAACACGGAAGAGACTAGAGAGCATTATGGTTAGTGAATTCAGTCTCATTATGACAAATACTGCATAAGACCATAATTGTAAAAATAGAAGGACAACCAGTAGGATGCGGATAACAGTCCAAAGGAGACTAGGACAGGGGGATTGTGGGCAGAAAACGATAGAGCCACAGGATTTGATGGGTAGAGGGAGAAGTTAAAGGAGTTAGGATTCATCTAGTGGGGACCTGACAAGGAGGGGTGATTGTGAGCCAGATCACTGGTTATTAATTTTATATGTATGTAAGAAAGATCATATGAAGCACAATGTGAACGAAGGACTGTGAGAAACATAATGAACATGAGCAGCACATAATATATATTAATTTTGTATGCAAATGAATATAAATTATTTAAAATTTAATGTAAGGCAGAAAAAGAATAAAAAAGAAATTGGAATTAAATTTTAAAATAAAAACTATCAAAATAAAAAAACCTACAAAACAAAAAGTATTTTATTGTACTGTTGGTGAAAGTTTACACAGAACATCAGGTTTTCACTTAACAGTAGCTATATGATGGGCTTGGAAAGAACCCAGGTTGATGACATTTGTGGGAGAAAATGATGGAGAACTTCAGTATCAGCAGTGAAAACTAGGCCAGGAGTTGGACTGTGCACAAGATCATCAATTACTCTTATGAAAGTTCAAATTGGGGTAGAAGAAAATAAAAATAAGTCCCTAGGAACTAAGATATGACTTTGAATCAATTCCATCCAAATTTCAAGATCATTTTAAGAATAGATTTGAGGCACTTAACAACAATGATTGAAGATCAGATGAGTGGGATGATATTATCCATGAAGAAAACAAAAGTTAATTACAAAAACAGAGAAGAAAGGAAAAAAATCAAAATGGAAATCAGAAGAGACTGTAATGAATGCACTGGAATGTTGAGAAGCGAAGCCTAAACAAAGAGAAAACATGTAGAAATGAAAGAGCTGAACAGAAGATTTCAAAGGATAGCTCAAGAGGACAAAGAAAAACAGTATTATGGAATGTGCAGAGAGCTAGAACTGGAGAACAAAAAGGGAAGAACTTACTCTGCATTTCTTTCTCTCAAGCTGAGAGAACTGAAAAATAAATTCAAATCTTGTGTCACAATGTTGAAAGATACTATGGGCAATATATTGAGTGACGCAGAAAGTATCAAAAGAAGATGAAGGGAATACACAGATTCATTGAGCCAGAAAGAATTGATTGACACTGAAATATTTCAGGAAGTACCATATGAACAGGAGCCAATGGTAATGAAGGAGAAAGTGGAAACTGCATTGAAGGCATGGGCAAAAAATAAGGCCCCAAGAATTTATGTGATACCAATTGACTTGTGTTCAATTAACAGATGTAGCCTTGGATGCACTCACCAGTCTATATCAGAAAATTTGAAGGACAGTTGTCTGGCCAAAGGATAGGAAGAGGTCCATATCTGTTCCCATTCCCAAGAGAGGTGATCGAACTGAATGTGGAAATTATCAAACAATATCATTAATATAATGTACAAGCAAAATACACATAATTCAAAAACAGCTGGAACAGTACATAGATAGGGAACTTACAGAAGTTCAAGCAGCATTTAGAAGAGGCCGTGACACCAGGGATTTCACTGCTTATGTTAGAAAGGAATACCAGAAGAATGTCTATTCGTGCTTTATTGACTATGCAAAGACATTGTGTGGATAATGACAAGCTGTGGCTGACCCTCTTAGCAACATGCCCAAAGTATATTAAGTAAAGCCTCGTAATTCTTGCCTCGAAAGAGCTATTCATTGGATAAAGACATGATGCTAGGAAGGGTAGAGGGTTGGCAAAGGAGAACAAGACCCTCAAACAGGTGGATTTACAGGGTGACTGCCTCAATGGGCTCCTGTGTGTCAGGAAATGTGACAACGGTGCAGGATAGAAGAGGGTTCCTATCTTTGTTTATTGGGTCGCTATGAGTCTTACTCAACACACTAGCACATACCAACAGCAACGTATATACTGTTCAGTGATATTGGTTATAGTTTTTGCAATGAGAAAGCATTTGTGTTATTTCATTATTCCTGTTCTATTTTTACTAATCTAATGTCCCTGTCTCATTTTCTCTTCTTACGTTTCATCTAGGGAAAATATATACTGCTGGTTTTATGTTGATAATTATCTAAAGAAAGAAAGTAGTTACAGGAACTATTTTTTATTTTATATGCCAATCTATTATTTGGCAGAAAAGTGACATCTGGGATAATTTGAATTCTAAGTTTGAGAAGTATTTTGGGACAATTCTCTTGAGAATTATTCTAGTCTCTACTGGTCCAATAAACTCGATCTATTTTTAGGAATCTGGGTTTTATTCTGTATTTTTCTTTCATTCTTTCCAGGATTATATATGTAATCACTGGTTAGTGTGGTTGGTAATAGTAGCTGATATCATCTAAATTTTTCTGCTAGGAAGGGAGATAAGACTACCTCCATAGCAGAAGGACTACATGTAGACTATTAATCTTATAGATTAGTTTATGGTGTTAGTCTTATGTTTTCCTATTTCTCTTTTGTCCCAGATTTTTAGAGTCAGTAATTTTACCGTAGACGACTCCATATAAGTCTTAAGACAATATTCGCCAAACAAGGATGTAGAACTTTATGAACAGTAAATGAAATTGACTATTTGTCCCATTGTCCTAAGTCCTGAAAAAAATATAAACCAATCCCAGGAGATGTTTTGGTATATCTAAGAAGTATTTTTAACTGTTTCATTTATGTACCTTATTAGATCTATGATTATTTTATGTACTATACATAAATGATTATATATGCAATACACCTAAACACGCATATAACTTTACCTACAGATCTCCTGCTACTACAGAACAATCTCACTGATTCCACATGCAAGCAAGATTTTACTAAAAATTATCCAAAAACGACTGGAACAGCACATCAACAGAGAACTGCCAGAAGTCCAAGCTGTGTTTAAAAGGGGTCGTGGTACTAGGGATATTGGAGCTGATGTTAGATGGGTCTTGGCTGAAAGCAGGGAATACCAGAGGAATGTCTGTGTTTCATTGACTATGCAAAGGCATTTGACTGTGTAGATCATAACAAACTATGGCTGACTCTGAGAAGAATGGGAATCCCGGAACACTTCTTTGTTCTAATGCGAAACTTATACTTGGACCAGGAGGCAGTCGTCAGAACAGAGCAAGGGAACACTGCATGGTTCAAAATTGGGAAGGGCGTATGCCAGGGATGCATCCTATCTCCATACCTTTTCAACCTATATGCAGAACAGATTATCCGGGAGGCTGGGCTCTATGAGGAGATTCTGAGGCTCCGTCTAACATACTTTGGACATGTTGTGAGGAGAGACAGGTCCTTGGAGAAGGACATCATGCTTGGGAGGGTAGAGGGACAGCGCAGGAGAGGAAGGCCCTCTATGAGGTGGACTGATTCAGTGACTGGGATAATTGGGATGGGAGTGTCAGAGACAGTGCAATTGGCACAGTACAGAGCAGAGTTTAGGGCTGTTGTACATAGGGTTGCTATGAGTCGCAAGCGAGTCGACGGCACATAACAACGACAACAACACAGATCTCCTCCCATCCAGTTTACTGCCTCTGAAAAACCCACTGGAGGGTCAGCTATGGGTTATTTCCAACTTGATGGCAAACAACAAAAACACATAAACCCATACACTGTACATTTGTATATTCATATGTGCTTTATTATATGTACAAGTTGTTGTTATGTACTACTTTTGAGTTGGAACCTCCTCATAGCTGACCCTCCTGTGGATTTTCAGAAGAGCAAATTACACAGGAGGAGACTGCCCATCTTTCTCCCATGCAGCTACTTGTAGAGTCCAACCACAGGCATTGGTGTTGGTAAGGCAATTCCTTATCACTACGGCACTAGAGGTATCTCTTTCTTTCCCCTCACCCCTATCCTTCCCTTCCTCCTTATCAGGCCCTCCCTCCTTCCCCCTCTTTCTCTCACACACATTTGTGTAGCAATAAATATATTTTTGTTGTTCTTATTGTCACAAAATTGTATAAATTGTAAAAGAAAACAGTGCAAAATAAATCCGTTGGCACTAAATTATGACTCATAGAGAACCTACAAGTTAAAAATGCCCCGCAAGATTTCCAGTGCTGTAATCATTATACAACCAGTTGTAATCTTTCCTTACGCCTGCCCACCTAACCCATGCCCTGGGTCACCCTCTCAGAAGATTGAACTGTTGACCTTCCAGTTACCAGTTTACCACTGTGTGATAAAAGCCTGTTTTTTGCATGTCTTTGTTATGTGCCACCTAGTGAGGTATTACTCATAGCAACTCTATGAACAGCAGATCTGCATCCTATCCTATCTTGTCCTATTCCTCCCTCATTGTCTTCACTTTCCTTGAGCCCACTGCTATAGTCAATGTATCAATCTCCCTCTGTGAAGGCCTTTCTCTCCTTTGCTGATCCTCCACCTTTCTGAGTACGATGTTTCTTTTCTAGGAACAGCTTCTCCTAACAACACGCCTAAAGTATGTAAGAAAAGGCTTTCACATTCTTGCCTCTAAGAAGCTGGTTGCAGTTTCTCTAAGACATTTCTATTTGTTCTTTTGGCAGCCCGTGAGATATTCAGTACTGTTCCTCAGCACCATAGCTCAAAGGCATTGATTCTTCTTCTCTTATCCCTCTTCACTATCCAGTTCTCAGATGCATAGCAGGTGATTGAAAAAGATCATCACTTAAATAGTTACACCATAATCTTTAAATTGATATCATTGTTCTTAAGGACTATCTAAATGTTGATAAAATCATCTCTTATCCTTGCATATTTCTTATTTGTCATCATTTACGATGGTCAAATTTTTCTAACTTCACCCTTATTGGGGTTTGCCTTTTGTTACTAATAATATTTAAGGGGAAAAAAACAACACCCTAAAAACATGCTTAAGCTTGTTTCTTTTGGTTCTGTGGTGAGTTACTAGTTACTACAGGATCACCTACATATCTGTTGTTGTTATTTTGTGCTATTGAATTGGAACCCACTCATAGCTGCCCCTCAGTGGGTTTTCAGAGCTCGTAAATCACGTGGAAGGGAACTACTCATCTTTCTGCTGCAAAACAGCAAGTGGAATCCACTGTGAGCCTTTGGGTTGGTGGTGTAACTCCTAACCCTTAAGCTAGCAGGACTCCTCATAAACATTTGAATGAATATAAAAGCACTCATGTAGGCAGCTTCAAAATACATTTACAATTTGAATTTTAGTCAAAGCCTCATCTGCTAAAGAAAGTATAAAGCACTTTAATACTAAAAAAATATTTTGTCATTCACAACTTTAATTTGTATGATTTGTACAAAGTAAATGTCAGATATAAGGCCTTGCTCTGTTATACTTGGGAGATATCACTTTGAAATGAAGGAAAGCAGACACAATGTCATGAAAAGATCCAAGTGGACTCAGTATTATTTGTGATGCCAGGAAGAGAATTGAACTTCCTCAGACTGCTCACACTCACATATTATATTCATTTGCCAAAAATGTTTTCATTCTAATAGAGGTTTCCATTGAGAGCTACTGACAAGGAAATTCTCATTCCCTGTTGATGGAAAAATCTAATATGTTCTTTCCTGGTTATTTTAATAGTAAGATAAAATAAATGTCTCTACAAATATATATGGATCATAATCATATAATTGTAAAATACATAATTACATGTTTCTTCACCTCAACTGCAGGAGAAAGATGGGAAATTTTCTCCCATATATTTTACTTCGTCTGAAAACCTGCTGGATGGTCAGGTATGGGTTGGTTCCAACTTAACAGTACATAACAATAACAACATACCTTAACTTGGTTTCAAACCCAAGACCCAGTTTTTCAAAATAGTAAAAAATCAGTTCAGTTAGTTCAGATTAATTTTGGCCTTTTGGCCATGAATATTCTCTCATTTTCTCATTCATATTCTCTCTCTCTCTCTCTCTCTCTCTCTCTCTCTCT
>NW_006399874.1:8555421-8584769 GCF_000299155.1 Elephantulus edwardii
CCCCTATTGTTTTGGTTTTGGTTTGTTTTTTTTTTTTTACAGAGGTTTTGGTGTCAGTGGCAGTAGCAGCTTCTTTTCAGATTTTTTTTAGCAGTCAAGGCTGCATACATTGACAAGGTTGTATTGTGGTCAGTACTGGTTGGTGCTGAGGCTACTGTACCCTCTGCTCTTTGCCTACACATGGACCTTTGGGGACTAGCCTACTTAACCACATCTGCTCCATTCTTGCCAGCCCAGGAAAACTGTGGGCCATCTCTTTTAGCTTGCTTCTGAACATACTGGTCTGAAGGAACTCTGTGTAAATTGCTTCCTCCAAAAGCAACACTAGAGGTGCAGGTATCCCCTGTAATCATAGCTACCTCAGGGTTTTGTTTGTTTTGGGGTTTTTGGTGTTGTTTGTTTGTTGGTTTGCTTTTTCCTTCCCTCAGAGGACTCTGGGACAGAACAGAAGTCTGTTAGTGAGTAGTGACCTGGGGCAGGAAATAACAGGTCTAACAGCTGACTTCAATGTTATAGTACAGGGAACCTATTAATTATAAAAACAACTCCCTTGATCAGACATGATACCACCCACCCCTTGTTCCACACATAGCCAAATTGTTTTCCATACATGTTAGACGGTGTCTTACTAATCTAATGCTGTTCTAACAGAGACATCACAAATAAATGGCTTTAGCAAATGAAATTCATTCTCTTACAGTTTAGGTAGTGCAAATTCAGGGTGCCAGCTCCAGGATAAAGCCTTCTCGTTGTGTCAGTTATGGAGGAAAGTCCTTGTTTCCTTCACCATCCATAGGTCCAGCATCCTCCAGAGCCCTCCATGTGTCTTGGACTCCGATGGTATCAAAGAGCTTCTTCAGGCAGGGACCTGCATCCAAAGAGATGCACTCTACTCCTGGTGATTACTTCTCAGTGGCACTGAGGAATCCCCTTCCTCCAGCTCCAGCTCTCTTTCCTCCCCATTTATCTAGCTCTAGTCAGATAAAAGGTACGGTAGGTCACACACACCTTAGAGGAACTTTCCTTTTGTCTAATTAGGATTGTGATAGGATTAAGGACTACTGCATTCCACCCTTAATCCTCATACAACTATTTGGTTGATCAGAACATGTGGGATAATTATAGCTTCCACATTTTTCCATCATGTATGCATTTTGAGGTGACAAAATTCAGTCAAAACCTTTTCCTTCTCAGTGCCCTTCAGACTTTGAACAGGTGGTTCAGTATGTCACTGTCTGGTGTGGGCTTCCTGGGTCCACTTCCATCTGTAAGTCACCAAACAAAATCTAAATCATGTCAACTGTTTTTTCCCACTTTTGTTTTCAAAAGAAGACTTGTACTCCTGCTGATAATCTGATGTGGCACAACACACACACTAAAGGTCACCCTAAAACCTTATGAACCACTGGTTGTTGTTGCTGTTGTTATGTGCCTCCAAGTTGCCGGTGACTGCTAGTGACCTTATGCATAAATGTTCTGAAACCTGCCCTATCCTGAGCCAGTGTCACTGTCTCTGATACTCTTAACCCCATTGTCTTAGTTACTGTGTCGATGGTCTTCCTATCTTGTGCTATCTCTTCACCCTTTCAAGCATGGTATCTTTCTCCAAGGCTTGGCACCACATGCCTGTGCCTGATGTTTGTGAGATGAAGCTTCAAAATCCTCACCTCTAAGGAGCAACTTGGTTTCACCCTCTCTAAGACAAACCTGTTGGCCCTCTTTTCAGTCCATGGAATGGTCAGCACTCTTCAACACCTCAACACAAGGGAATCAATTCTGTCATCCTTTGTCATTGTCCGGCTCTCTGATGCATAGCAAGTAATTGCAAAGACTATGCAAGTTCTTAGTTCAACTTAAGTTTCTTATAATCAAACTAACATTCATTGCTGTCAAGTCAGGACCAACTCATAGCAGACCCTCCACTGGCTTTCTGAGACTGTAACTCATATGAGAAGCGATTGGCTATCATTCTCCCTAGGAGTGGTGGATGGATTTCAACAGTCAGCACAACTCAATATGAACTATAATACCAGCATACTATATTGCTTATTTTATAAAACCCATCAATTCTGCACAGTTCTTAAGGCTCATCATGATATCACTTGACTCTGTTTTTCTAGGCTTTGCTTTTGGTATGTGCTTTCATCAACAACCCCCAAGGCTCACTCAGCAGCTGCTGTTCACACAAACGGTCCCTTAGTGATACAAATAGCTGGGCTGCTGACAGAAGAGCTGCAGGTGTGAGCACACTCAGATGCACCATGGGAAAAAAATGCCTGGCAAAGCACAGAAACATCATTCCACAGTTCTGAAGACTCACTAGTATGTGCAACTTCCTAGATGATGCCTGGCATTGGCAGACTCTCTTAAATAGGATCCATTTATGTTTTCACCAATGAACTCTGTTCAACCTGAATTCTCCCTCAGCTTCTTTGCTGATTCCAGATGAACACATCCTGGATCTCCAAGTTCTTTTATGCCACTTAACTGCACTTCTTGAAGACCAAACTGTACTGCAGAGATTTGTGTAGTATACAGGGGACTGTTCTGAGTAAAAAACAAAACAAAGCCCAAAAACTGACTTTTTCATCCCATTTCAACCATTCTGGAAAGACTATTTCAATTTTCTGTGGAAATCACAATAGCCCATGCATGATTATCAGTCAGAGGTGTATCTGACTAGAATTGTTGACTTCTTAAATAAAGAGGGGGAGAGAATGATGTTTTAATGTCCAATAGTACTTTGGATTCAGTAAATGTTTGCTAAAACAAAAGAAATGGCAAAAGAAAGACAAGGAGAGATTTACTGCAGAAAGCAGTCAGATAAATGGGGAAAATTATGAGAATGGCCAATTATTTATTGCATCTGGTTTTCATTGACAGGATGATCCACTTTCCCTTCTTTTCAGGCAGCAATTAGGGTTTCTTTCCCCCTATATCTTCAGTTAAAATGTTGTAGCATTCTTATTTGTAGATTTAAAAAGATGGAACAGCTAATTCACAGAGAAGAAAAAAAATCCTAGGCTAATTATTCACTCCCAACTCATTTGGCATGATTTCGAATAAACTCAGAAAGCCTTGTTTTTAAGAAGAAAATAAAAAGAATACAGTTCCTTGACAACAGCCTAAAAAAGGCTTTCAGCATTTCAACAAGCAACATTTATGGTGTTTGGGTTCACTGTTTTGCCTTCATATGGGTAAATATTATCTTATCTAGGTCAGAGAAGGAAGCAAAACCCCCAAACTCAAACAATTAAAAGCTTACCTCTGTCCTTTATAAACCATCACATCTGCTATTCATTTATCTGTTCTTTGCTCATAGACACCTGAAATAGGGAGAAAGAATACAAAGACAATTAAATAAAACCCAACTGCATTTCATGAAATGCAAATATTTACAACTTTAATTGATGACAGACACACACTTCATAAAACTATTAGCATGCAACTCCAGCTGAAAAAAACTCAACAGCAATATGCCTAAGCTGGTTAGCAGCAAAAAAGTAAACCAATAACATCGACAAAAAGCCACCATAAACAAAAAAACTGTATTTAAAAGATTAACAGTTTTCGCATTCATCCCTACTATCAAGTCTTTCGGTTTTTGGTTTTGGTTTTTTCCCATCAAAATTTAGCTTAACGTTTGATGTTAGCAAGAGTTGCATTACTATTATTGTTAATTTTAGTTCTGTTTATTGCCTTGAGGGTTATATCTTGTAAAATAATTTTGGTGCCTCTAGTTAATGTTAATTAGTTGTTTTAATAACCTATAGACCTATTTGTTATGTTTTTGCAGGTTTACTTTTTTAACTATCAGGAACTTAATAACTGAGAATATTTAACATTTCTGTTGCATATGCAAAATTACAGAGTTACTATTAGTGTTACCTGTTTAACGTTTAGTCATCCTTTGAGTCCTGCGACATATTTCCTTAATAATCATCAGCCATCAAGTCTGATAGTCTCAAAAGAAATATCAGCCCTCTAAACTGCCTTCAAGGGCGGTGATATTTAGCACTGAAAATTACAAATAAAGTTTTTGAGGTTGAATAGCAACAACTGGCCAGTGACACTGATGATTTGTTTGTCAAAACAAATTGTTATAAACTACGCAAATGAAGTTCACGAACTCCTTTGAGTGAAAACAATAAAGTGAGTCTACGCAATGCTTACATGTTAGAATGGGATATTTAATGTGCGGGGAAACTCAAAGGTTGAAGAACTAGGCATTTAGACAGTGGTAAGTGGTAATCTTACCTCTTTATACTCCATTACTCTTTCTCAGGAGAGACATGCTAATGCAAACAAGTCAATCAGAGTTGGTGTTTAGCAAGATAAAGCTTAGAGGATAGTTTAAAATCCATTTATTATTCTAAATCCATCTTTTCCATTAACATATTATACATTAGTGTTTACTAACCATGATTCATGTAACAGTTTAGTTTGTTAACTTTTAAATTATTTAACAACCATAAGTTATTAATACATTTTTTTAAAGTACTACACAAATATCTTAAAACAGGCTTGGGTTCATTTTTGTAAGTTTTAAATAGAAAACATTTTAGGCATCTCTTGAAGAAGAAATAAAGCAGGCATTTAAAGCTAGAAAACAAGTAATTCCAAATTTAGGTTTTACAAAAATTTTCAGCTTTATTGACAAATTATGGCAAACATATTTGACAAATTGTGGTTTCCTATTTAGAGAAGCTTACACATGGAACTTTATGTGTGTTTTTTGTTCTTTTTTAACAAATACAGGTTAAAACACTGAACAAATTCAGTTAGCTACATACATACAGTAGCTGCTTCTTTTCGACCCCATTAAAACAGCATTTAAAATTAAATTTACAAACTTAATATTGAACATCTTGATCTAACTAACAGATATTAAAAGACAGATTAAAACATCTTATCTACAACTTTATTATCAGCTAGTTCAAAAATCATATTACAGTCTTTTAGCAACCCTAAACAAAAGTTTTGCTAGTTGGTTGAGACTCAAAGATTTTGAACAGATTCATGCTTTTCTTTTTTTCATTTAAATAATAATTAAAAAAATACACACAACAATGAAAACAACCAAGAGAGTATCATCCTACTGAATGGAATAGACAATGTCTGCCAATGTCTTTTTAAAGTCCGTTTTGCAAAATAATACTAGTGTTAATAATGTCACACCAACAGCATAGGAGGGAAATACAAGAATAATCATGAGCAGTTATCCCTAGAATAGAAAAAAAAAAAAAGGACTATTACTTGTCTTGTTGCTGTTTATGTGGAGACCACAGGCTATGAATTGTCTTTGAGGTGAGATCACAGGTGAGGAAGACCTTCAATATCTACCATAGGGATGTTCCCTGTATCCCCCTCTGGCTGACCTTGGTGGGGGTGCCTTCAGGCTGGAGCGGGTTGTGGTCCATTCTTCTGGTGCTAAGAACAAGAGAAAGAAACATGCACATGGCTTCAGAAACAGTCATTTAAGATGTAATGATGGACCAAGAGGACCAATCATTTTCTCCATGTGGTGAGATAAATCTAAAAAAGAATATATATTGCAATGCAGCCACTTGAAATGAAATTTTCAGGACATTTTGCCAAAAAGAGAAAGTTAAAGTCTTTTGGTAAAAGTATATGCAATTTCTGCTTCCACAAAATAGATTATCAGTGTAATCCACTTTTCACTTGATCCTTTCTTTACAGTTGTCAATAGAAACTACATAGAAAAAAAACAGAGTTATGTTGCCAACCCAAAGGCAGATGCTTCAAATTCATCAGCTGCTCCAAGGGAGAAAGATGGGCATATTCCTCCTGTGTGACTCACAGCCTCTGAAAACCTTCTGAGAGTCAGCTATCGGTCAGTTCTCAATGACTTTGACTTTAATTTAGCACCAGTGAACATGAAAATTTAAAACAAAACCCCCCACATTAACTGCTATATACTATACCTTTCAGTTCCCTAGATCAACTGACTATAATACTCTAGAGAGCAGGACGTAACAGTCTATATTTTTCAGAAGCTCTCCATTCTTATGTGGCTAATCTGTCCTATATGTCATTAAAAATTTTATGTATATAAATATATATACTTTCCACATGTATATAATTTTTCCATATGTAATTTTTCCATAGATATAATTTTCCATATATATAATATTTCCATATATAATTTTTCTACTGTGATAATCTCTGTTTTTCTAAGGTATTCTTTGGAAAAAATTGTATATATAGAAAATTTTTCCAAATATATGTATTTGAAAAAAATTCTATATATATGTAGAAAAATTATATCTTATATGTAACATATATTTTTTTTATAATAAGTACTTTGGAAAAAGTAGAAGTTAGTCAGTAGAAAAGTTACTCATTTACCTGTTTTCAGACCATCAGTAAACACAATATCTATAAATACAGCTAAAAACAAGAAGTAGCCAGACTTTTCAGTACTGTGGAAAGTCACCCAGTCAGTCACTCTTTGCCATTAAGCCAGAACCAGCTCATAATTGAACCTCTAGTGAGGTTTTTAGGTTGTAAATTACATATGAGGAGAATGTCTATCTTTCACCCTTGGATCAGGTCATCAATTCAAATGAGCAATGATTTGTGCAGTCTTTGGGCTAGCAGGGTTACTTTCTATGGACTACTATAAAGTTTCTCTCCCCCGAAGAATGAAGTCTTCCTTCAAAGGATCAGGGACTGAATATTTGATTTATCAAGATATTTCATACATTTCTACAGACTAGCTCATTTGAGTCTTTCAATTATTATTTAGCTATTATAAACTTATGTAGGTGCAAATTTCATTCATGGACTATAGTGGAAGAAAGTGTGGTAACAGGAAAGGTGATTGCTAGAAAGACACAGACTGGCATTGTTAGTTAATCTATAAGTTGGCAATAATGGAAATTTCAACTGGAAAAGATCTGCACACTGAGGTCAATCAACTACTGAAAGGGATATATCCTGGATGGTTCAAGTGAATCTGCATAAAAAATATGCACAAATATGTACAAATATTTAGAAAGATAAAGAAACCAGAATAAGAGAAAGTTGCACTGACTGGAGCATGAATAAGATGATCTACCATATAGAAAACTTTTAAAAAGTTGATTAATTTATGAAAAAATTACACTTAAGTGAATAGTTTGTTTCTAAAGAAAAATTTAACAGAACATCTGTATTATAGATAATTATCTCATAATAAACAAAAATTTTATTAACTTTCATTTTCTGAGGTACATCTTTTGCTTAATTCAGTTTTGAAGGAATACCAAATAGGAGTGAGACACAAAATAAATATGAACAATATTATCCTGGTTCAGAACATGGGTTGATTTAGGTCAAGGGTTGGCAGACTAGTTTGAGGTCAAATCTGAGCACCTATCTTATTTGGACATAGGCATACACATTTGTTTAGATCTTATCTGTCTGTTTTCAGGGTACAGCTGCAGAGTTGAATACCTATCACAAAGACTATATGGCTGGTAAACACTGTATTTACTTTAAAGTCCTATGATGAGAAGATTCACTGGACTTGACACTGGATTATTGGAATTCTGAGGGCACTACAGTTTAGTCATTTGACAACTAATTGAAAGGTCAGTGCTTTGAACTCATCAGTCTTTGAGAAGAAGATAAGCCAATCCGCTTCCATAAAGATTTTTACTCATAGTAGGGTTTTTAGTCTTGGGAACCCTATGAGAAATTCTACTTTATCCTACAGTCTATAAAGGTCAGCACTGATTTCACAGCAATGGGCTTGCCTATTTGGTCTCAATTCTTTTGCCTTTAAAAAGAGCAGACTTAGGCATGTTTGAAGGGATAACATAGATTTTGATCTTTCTGGATGTTATTCCTTGAAAAAAGGAATTTACTCACAAACTGACAAAAATTCTCAACACCAGTTCATCAGGGGAAAACTCCAGGTATGCAGATTACTTAGAGGCGTCTGCATGCTCAGGTAGGTGCATGAGGATGAGTGTCTTTAGGTGATGCAACAAGTCAGCACATGTAGCTGCTAACTGAAAGCTGGCAGTTAAAATCCAACCAGAAGCATCTTAGAAGAAAGGCTTGATGTCTATTACTGAAAGTGAGTCATTAAAAAAATCTAGGGAGCACTGCTCTCCACTAACACAAATGAGTTTGCTATGAGTAGGAATAGAGTGGCTAACAACTCCCTGTGAATGGAATAAAAGAACCCTTCCTTTTAGTCTTTAATTGCTAGAGGGGAAAACTGACTTTGCAAGCTTGAAAGTGCTTTCTCAGCCTTATGTAAAATGAATATTTACATTTTGTCTGACATAATTAAGAATGTGCCAATGTCTTTATTCTTTAATGGAGACAATATTTTAGTCATTTCATAATTTCTTTCTACTTAAACTAATTCATTCTTTGCCCTCAGTTGTTTTAAAGTATATGAAATACAGGACTTTATAATATATGCGGCCAGAGTTGTGAATCTATTATCACTCATGGGACCCTGTAGGACAAAGGAAAGCTGTTCCATAAAACATCAAGACGAAGCTTAGAAGCAGAAGTAGCAGAAATATTGTATTTTCCCAGGTAATTGAAGGTTTTGGGTCTCTTCTTTGATTCTGAATTGCTCTGGATGTGTTGGGTAACTTACGAAAATAACTTAACAACCATAAATAGAAGAACAAATTATCAGCCATATCATTTATTAGAACTTCTAAACCAGTATAGTCTTGAGAATTTGCTACATAAAATGTCTATGCTTAATATAAACTTAATTTACTTAGATTTACATGAATTTTTTTACTTGACTTTTTTTTGAAATTTTATGGAACTAACATTCTTTACTTTCAAATTTTTGGTCAGAATTAGAATAGGCAGTGTCACTTACACTGCTATATTGCTAAACCCCAAAACCAAGCCTACTGCTGTCAAGTATTCCATCAGTGATTCTATACCCGTTAAGTTCTTAACCACAGTACCAACAAAGTATGAAAAAATGTTAATGGCCTAATAAGGTTTGAATGCATTAAATATTAATTAAATTAAGGTTTTGTTGAAGGAATAATATAGGCATTATGAAGCAGAAAGTACTTGATTAATGGAGCCAATGGAATAATTATAGAAAAGTCTCACAAAAAAGATAAAAAATTTTATATTTCATTGCATAAAAATGTATTTTTACAATTCTTCATTTGAATGCAAAAGTCATAACTTTCTTTGTAGGAAACAAAGAAGACTCAAAGTACTTATTGCTGAAGCTTAAAGAATAGAGCTTTCAAATGGATTATAACACAATGAGAAGAAAACAAAAATCCTCCCCACACCTTATGATAGAAGACTGAGTTTGTCATCATCAACTTCATTGTACTTGGTCACACAATCAACACTCATGGTAGCAACAGCCAAGAAATCAACGGACATATATTATTAGATAAATCTAATGCCAACAACTTCTTTAAAACATTTAAGAACAAAGATGTCACTTTAAAGAGTAATGTGTGCCTGACTCAAGCCGTAGTATTTTAGATTGCTATGGATGTGAAAATTAGACCATGAATAATGAAGACTGAAGAACTGGTGCCTTTCAGTTGTAGTGTTGGTGGAGAATATTGTATAACATGAATTGATGGAAAACCAAGTCTTTCTTGAAGGAAATGCAACCTAAATACTCTTTATAAGCCAAGATGATGACACATAGTCTCTCACATCCTTTGACCATGTTATCAAGAGGGATTTTAGACCCTATGGAAGGACATCAACCTCAGAAATGTACAGGGTCAATGAAAAAATGAGGAATACCCTTACTGAGATGGATTGACAAGGTACCTGCAAGAATGGATGTTGTATGGCAGAAGTTGTAATGCTGTCAGAGGATCAGGTGAGGTTTAGAACTGTTGCCACAGGACTGATATGAGTCAGAGGTGATCTGACGGTACCTAACAACAGCTATGTGAATTAATGTACTTTTCCACTTTGCTAAAGGGTAAGTACAGAACTAGAAAGGTAAATAAACTAAAATTTAACAAAACCCTGTTGCCATAGAATTAATTCTGACTCACAGCCACCCTCACTGGTGTCTGAGTCTATAATTGCCCATCTTTTTCACTCTAAGTAAATGATGAACTTAAAATGCTCATCTCTCAGATTGCAGAGAAACAAGTAATTCAATGTGCCGTGTGAAGCCTACTGAGGCACAAGTAAGGTTTAGATTTTTTTTTTAATTCCTCACTGTTATCAGAGAAAATAATGTATTCCACCAAATCAGGTCTTGATTCTATAACTTATTGTTTTAATAGCAATAGTTAATGAAGATTAGAAAAAGTTTTCTAACTGCACTGAATTTCTCTGACACATAATTTTTTAACTATCATAATGTTTCCATATCAACATACATTTCCAATGGCTTTGTGATAATACAAGACAATTTCTCTTAGTGGAGTTCTGTTATTTCAATCTGACCTGGAGGGTATTGACTCTGTTTTTCTGTGTACTATATAGTGTGTCATAAGTTTTATATAGTCATCAACTTCTTCATCATTCACCAATGATATCTAGGCTTCTGAATATCTTTAAGAATCACAGAGAGTAATGAAGGATTCTTGGGAATTCAAGAGCATTGTCATCTGAATTCACAGCAGAACCACAAGCATGAGAAAGACTCAAGCAGATCATTATCAGGCCCCTTCTGATGAAGTTTCTCTAAAAATATTTATTATTAAAAATAATAAATGCCTAGAAATTGTGAGAGAATTTATCTGCCCTCTCAGGATTCTATTATTTAGTGGTAAAGGTAGAATTTTAATTACTTTGGGACTTTTAAGGAAATTTGGAGTACCAGCCAATTGTTTCTGACCCCAAATGTGGTCTCAAGTGTCATTTTAAAACTCATTACAGACAATTTAGAGACAGACAATCTCTCTTTGTCTTGTTGGAAAATGAAAAGAGGTAGCTGAATTCTCTTAATATGGTTCCTTGCCATGTAAGAAACAATAGCTAGACCATGAATGTGTATGAGAAAATAACTATGTATGCCTCAGAGAAGATACTAAATACATGTTTGTCATTGTGAAATTGCTGAGTTGAATTATGGATCTAAAATTAGCAAGCAATTTAAGATGTGAGAAACAAAGTTTTTGTGAGGTGAACTAATAACCACAATTTGTTGGATTCCCAATTCATATTTTAATGTATCATAAAGGGTATGAAATAAGGGAGATAAGTCATTAAATAAATGTTTACTGAGTATCTCTTATTCATCAGGCACTGTGTTAAGTCTTACATATGCCAGTGGCTTTAGTAGACTTAGGGGTACCACAGGAGAAATATAACATGTGGTTTCATAGATGATACCCCAATTAAATTAGTGTTTGAAGGACAAGCTGGGAAACATATCAGAGGAAGGTACTGTCTTTCATAACTCAACTGAACTTAAATTCAACTCCGACATCACCAGGGACACTTGCCATATATATTGTAAGCACAGCTTAAATATGTCAAGTAATTTGTGTATAAATTATGTTACAAAATAAAAATGATTTTTAGAAAGTAATCTCACAAAATGAGTACACCAGGACTCCTATTCAGAAACACATGTTAGCAATTAGGTCATCACGTTGCCAGTATTTGAAAGACATCAGTATGCTTTTATAAATTACTCTACTTCTAATTTTTTATTAACTCAAGACTAATTTTTTAATTCAGTGAGTTTTTTATGGATGTGTGAGTGTGCATGTCTATCATATGCTCATAAGCATCATTGTGGAATATTTTACTGCAATAAACTTACAGCTGTTGAGTTGATTCTGACTCACTGAGAACCCCTCTGGTTTCCCAGGCTGTAAATCCTGTTTGAGGAGGCAACCTAACCTTTCTTCTCATAGCAGCTGGTAGACTTGAATGGTCAACCTTTTGGTTAGCAGCACACTACACTAGGGCCTCTCTATTTTGATAACCAAAATCTATCCAACTGGATCTGAGTGAATTAGGACCCTCTATCCAGTTTCTGCAAGCCTGGAAGCAGGAGCGGCATCCACTTCTGAAATGGCTTCCCTCCGGAAACTCTGTGTACAAATAGTACTCAGGCCTTTCGTTCATAGGGTCGCTATGAGTCGTCTAGGACTCGACGGCACCTAACAACAACAACAACAAAATCCAGTTTCTGAGGCTGTAAATGTTAACAGGAGAAGATTCCCATTGAGCAGCTGGCGGGTTTGAACTGGTAACCTCTTAACACTCAGCATTTAACCTGCTATGTGTAAATTACCCCGGCAATTGTTCTTACTTATTGAATGGTACTCTACTGACATAAAAAATTTTTGGCACCTCATATACTTGGCACTCAGTCAAATAAGTCTTACTAACAGTGTGCCTTTTCCAATATACTCTCTGTATTTTGGGAACACTTACAAGAAGGAGAAATAAGCAACTAGACAAGTTTTTAATGTGACAAAGCTATGGATCCTTGCCATGTAAGAAACATTAGCTAGACCATTAATGTGAATCGAGAAAATAAATAACAAAGTATGCCTTAGAGAAGATACTAAATGCATGCTTGTCATAGTGAAATTCCTGAGTTGAATTATTTCAAATTCAGATAAACTTTATTTCTTCTTGAGATGAAAATGGAAACAGAGCATAGAAACGTGGGGCCAATTTAGAAAAAGCTTGCATTATTTCAGTATACAGAAAGGGAGATTTTAATGTTTATCTTTGCAGAAGGAGGTTTAAAATGCCACCTTCAGAGCATATTAATTTTAGTGATTAGTTCAGAGAGGATCTATGATGCCATTGAGATTATGGAGGGCAGGGCGGTCATGCTCACATTTTGCTGTGCTTGGATGGAGAGATAGATAGATAGATAGATAGATAGATAGATAGATAGATAGATAGATAGATAGATATACACACACTTTATTTCTGAAATGGGAAAAATCTATTTTTTAAAATGCATAACAAAAAGAAGGGCAGCGTTGTCTATTTATTTTCAGAGCACTGTAAATGAATATGCAAAACCACAACTAAAGTAGGAAACCTAAGTTAATCTCCATTATTATAAAGCCCTGGTGTCTTTGGTTTGCCAGTCATATAAGAGCATTACAATATGTGTGATTAAAATTCATTCTGGCTTTGAGCTACTGTGTTTTTCTCCGTTAAGTTTCTGATATCTCTAAGGAATATTATTCTACTTAAAAGCAACTTTCAAGAGTGAGGGAGTTTTTCTTTTGCTTTTCAAGGAGAGGAACAAATGGGGGAGGAGGGGGGAGGTGTTTGTGCGGGGAGAAGGGTGCAACAATGAATGAATGGAATCCCAAAATCTCTGTAGATGTTCATTGAAATGAAAAATAAACAACCTAAATTAAAAAAAAAGAAGAAAAAAAAAGTGTACTTAAAGGTTATTTTATGGCTATTTATTCCCCAAAAGTAAAGGTTCCATGTTATGTTGCTGCTGTAATTCACTATGGTAACATAATTTGTTTTATTGATTTATTGCTCAAAAATATATCTCATTAAAAGGGAAAAAAATTAAGAAACTCAGCAACTGTCAACTTTTATGAGGGCCAACCACAGCTTTAAATATTTTGTATGTTGCTGTTGTTGTTGTTAAGTGTTGTCGAGTTGTAGATGACTCACAGTGACCTTATGAATTAAAAACCTAAACACTTGTATAACTTTCGTCATTTCTCCGAGTTCATAGTTTCCAGGGCATGCTATTTCAGAAGTGTATGCCACTCCTGCTTCCAAGCTTGTTTTAATAAGGAAGCTTCACCAAACACTGTCCACTATGGGTAACCATTATCACATTTGACACATAAGTGTCACAACATTACAGCCACCATGAGTTATCTCTGCTTTCTGTACAGCAAATGGACAGACCAGTGCTTATATCACTTAGAAGAATGTTTGACAATAAACAAACAAACAAACAAACTAGGCTTTAGGGCCAGCAGGCCAAATCACATCATCTCACACTCATTAGCAAGTCAACATTTCACCCTAATCCTCACCAGAACCAGCAAACAAACCTCTGTAGAATCTGGCTGCTTCAGAAGACTGGATTCCAGCAAATAAAGTAGTCCTGAGGAGTGGACAGGGAGCTTGGTGTCATAGTGCATAAAGAATTGTGCTCTCAGCCAGAAGAAATTTAGTTCAAAGGCTGAGCAGTCTCTTCCAGTGATATTTACAGCCTTTGAAAATCTGCTGGTGGGTCAATTATAAGTTGATTCAGACTCAGTGATAATGAGAGAGAGAAATAAAAAGAGACACTAATCTTGCCTTCTTTAAATTCAGAATGCTGAGTTGTTGACACAACCCACATTTTTATCTGTAACTACCTCACCATTTTCTACCATGTTTCCATCTGAAAGAAATTGTTCCTAAGTTCTAATCTCCTTTTATTAGCCTAGAAGACAGATCTTCATTCATTTCACTTCTCTTGGGTTATGCAATAATGAGTGAACCACCAACAATTAATTAGCTACATGAGACTGTAGTTTTTAATTTTATTAACAGGAGTGGGGCCTGCTTCACGTAGCTATGTTAACCTGCACATCATGGGGCTCCCTCATCCAGAATGGAAAGTGGGATACATGTTCTGCTCTGAACACTTAAAAATAATAACGGGATTTGGGTTCCATACATAGTAGAGGCAACTCCTTTGCTGTGAACTTTTTAAAGTCAGCCCTCGACATAAGGGTTTAAAATAAAATTTAAAAAAATATGATTGTAGGACTGACTGACTCAACCATTTCCCTTGCACCATTTATTTGTATGATGGCATTTGCAGAGCTTCTTGTTTAAGATTCAGAGGGTAAAATGGAAAAGTACTGAAAGGGTAACATAGATGACGGGCATCTGTTTTCACAGATGAACATAATGTATTATGTTCAAGAAGAGTTGTTAAATTTCAGTTCACCATCAGGATTTGTTCTCAGGAAAACTCAGTCACTTTCTGGGAAGTGTTTACAGTATCTTCTTCCCCACCCCCCACCCCCAAATTTTAATTAGATATCCTCTGGTGGCAAAAAGTAACACTTGTCTAATCCATTTGGAGAGTAATAAAGGACAAGTCTTTCTTCAAGACCTCTCTTTTTAACTCTAGAATCTTATGATACACATGGCAGGCATATTTATTGACTAAATTAATAATATTTCATTAATTTATGTCTTCATTTTGACTTCTCTCAGATAAATCTCTTCACTTTGAATGGAAATTTCAGGAGTCTTGGAGCCTAACCTGCATTTGAATTCTGGTTATGTTTCTTTTTTATCAAAAGATTGCTTCAGTGTGTTGTTCAAGTTATACACTGATGGCACGTTTTAATTGTCAAAAAGTGTTCCAGACTTCTGACTTGCATCTCCAACTGCCCATGAAATATCTCCTCAGGCATTTAAAAGGGAACCTTTTCTGAAACTACACTCATCTTTTTTCTCCATCATGATGAAGTCTGCAGGGAATTGTGTTATTAACCTAATGACTGAAACTCTCTGACGGTTCAAATCCATGATTGGCTCCACAAGAGAAACGCAGCAAGCCCTTCTGTGATTTGGCTTCAGAAGACCTCTGGAGAGTCAGCTATGAATTGATTCAGACATGATGCTAGTGAGTTCATTTGTTTTTAATTTTTAACTTAACGTTGCTCTTTCAGTGAAATATATGACCAAAACATCTACTTGGAATCATCACATTCCTCTTTCTCCCTTTCCTAATCAATCTAAATAATCACACATTTCACCTCTTCTTCTTTAATATACACTTCTGGTTGTCATCTGCCAGAGTAATGGTCTCCCACTCAAAGGTGCCCTCATGCACAAAGGAACAATGTCTTGCTCTGTCCTTTAACATCCATGTGATCTTCAGATATATATCACAAGTCCTTTCTTCCTAGTCTGGGAATACCATTGTCATCCACTGAAGGATCAAAGCAATATAAATGCATCTACTAGTAGAAAATTGGTGATCTTATGCATGTAAAGCAAGAATTCTACCAGTAAACCACTGATGTCTCATGATCTATATTGAAACTCTCCATTTCCTTCCATTCCAGTGGATTCTATGCCTTTGAAGGTCACCATTGTACTCTACCTGAGGAATTTTGGTGACCGAGTAAAGAGCTGCGTTGCCAACTCAAAGGTATGTAATCTGAGTCCATCAGCTGCTCCATGGGAGAAAGAAGGCCAGTCTCTTCTCATACTATTTCTTGTCTCTGAAAGTCTGCTGAGGGTCAGCTAATGAGTTTATTCCAACATGATGGTATGTAACAACATAGCAGCAACAACATTCTACCTAGAATATTACATTGATCTTCTTGTCTCCATGTTCTCTCTCCATGTGTTTGTGTGTGTGTGTGTGTGTGTGTGTGTGTGTGTGTGTGTGTGTAAGTAGATGCATACTCTTATTTTTACTCTACTTTCTAATTGGTCAGAAGGAGCATGGTGGTATGAGCGCAGGAATCATGGCAAGCTTTTGGAGTCGAGTGCTTTTCCAGGCATGTGTTTGACATGCATGTTTGCTCTGTCCCCGGGAGCGAGGCAAGCCAGGCTTGGCCTAGGGTTTTGAGGCAGGAGAAGCCCTTAGGCCCAAAGGGCCCTCGGGCCTGCAGCCCTCGGCCGGGTTCAATTGTTTTCCTGTCAAACATTCTTCTAGGTGGTATAGCACTGGTCTGTGCATTGCTGTACAGAAGTAACTCATTGTTGCTGTGATGCTGGACTGTGACAGTGATGTGCCAATCGTGGTAATGGGTACCCATAGTGGACAGTGTTGGCTGGAGCTTCCCGACTAAAACAAGCCTGGAAGCAGGAGCGGCATCCACTTCCGAAATGGCTTGTCTCTGGAAACTCTATGTACGGACAGTGCTCAAGCCGTTCGTTCATAGGGTCACTATGAGCCGTCTACGACTCGACAGCACCAAACAACAACAACAAACACTTTCTAATCAGGGAGAAGGCTGATCAGTCTCTTCCCATGCAATTAACTGCCTCTGAAAACCCTCCAGAAGGACAGCTATGGGTTGGTTCCGACTCTACTGTACACAAGAATAACAAGAACAATAAGGGCAGCAAATTTCTAGTCAGTGGGTTTCTAGTAGAATTAATTACACATGTTCATTAACTCTGGTTCAATACACTCAGGATCAAATCTAAATTCCAAATGAAGTAGTATACTCAGGATCAAATCTGAATTCTTTAGCAAGGGATTCCATATAAAGACCAATATAATCTGATCTCTAATTTCATCTTAGACAATTGGATATTGATGGCTTTGTTGACCACCAAAAGTATAAGTATCCTATGTTACTTATGGAAACTATAATAATGATATACAAGAAGTGCTGTTGGTAAAATTATGTTTGTATAATTTTTTTTCTCAAAAGGAAGGTCATCTTATTGCTACATAAATTGTACTGAGAGGATTAAAAGAGATAACCAGAAGAATAAATTATTTTAAAGATTTTAAAGTGCAGGAGATCCCTTTATGTGTGGTTATTCTTGTTACACACCATTGAGTTGGATATACCAGCAAATTTTCAGAGGCAGTAAATCACACAAGAGGATACTGTCCATCTTCCTCCCACAGGACAGCTAATGGATTTGAACCATGAGCCCTTGGGTAGTCAGCACAACTTCTTATCACTAAGCCACCAGAGTTCCCATTACTTTACCTTGTCGTGGTGGTGGTATTGTGTATCTTAGAGTCAGAACGGACCCATAGCTGACCCTCTGGTGGGTTTTCAGAGGCAGCAACCACAAGGGAGGAGATTGTCCACCCTTCTCACATGGAGTAGCAGGTAGTCTTGAACCATGGGCCTTCAGGATTGCAGTGCAGCATCTTGCCACTTGGCCACTAGAGCTCTTACATAGCAAACATATTTTAGTAACCGAGTGATCTCTTTCCTTACTAAAGCACTGAGCAAATGCTTTTAATTCCCATAACAATTAGTAACATGTTACACATTAGGTTTCCAGTCACTTGGGACTGCTGCTGCCCAGAGACAGAGATAAGCCTTCACCTAAGCTTGCTGGCAAACTGAGTAAAAACGTAACAGACAGGTCGAAGGGGATTTTGTGACACTGACATAACTGAAGGTCCAAAGGCCTGTGACCACACTTGAGAAACTGTGTGGACTGAGGGATTCTGTCCTGCTACCAACCTGGATGATAGCCTAACTTCTCTAATGAACTCCATGATCATAAATATGCGAAGTCTGAGTAGCTATTGATTGCAATGGATTGGATTTCAGATCCAGTAAGGAAATATGACTGGTACCGAAATAAAAAAAGAGGTGCAGAAACATGGGGAGAGGGGAGCATACCTGACCACAGGAGAATTGGTTTTGTATTGTGGGTGCAGTTGGTGCGGGCAGTTCCCCCTTATGGATTTAGGAGAGATCAGACCCAAGTATTCCCAAACTACCTGTGCACTTTATATAGTCTTTTCATTTTTTAGTTAAAATAATATTTTTTTAAAAAAGGAGACCAAGAGGACAGTTGGAGGACAGATTTCTTCAGTGTTAGGTGTAGGGAAAAGTACTGGTGGTATTAGGCACAATGTGCAAGCTTGGTGCAACTCCTTGTTACTGTTTGTTGTTAAGTGCTGTGGAGCTGACAAAGACTCACAGCAAAACCATGAACAGTATTTTTATAATTGTCAAGTATATCTGGAATCAATCAGAAATCTGAAGAATTATGTCATAAGCTCAGCTTTGGGTGATGCACATAAATTCTGGATGAGAAATGATGAAGAAATATAAGAAGGTTATGTAGAAATATTTTGTAATTCTCTCTCAAAAGTGTTATTTAGGAACGTTCCATCAGATTAATTTAGTGAAGAAAGTAGATATAGAGATTTATTAGTATGATAAACAGACTAAATTGTAGTGACCTGCTTCTTTCTCTTCTACATCCTCATGCACAAACTTTAGAACAGAAGTGAGTTCAACTTGTATTCAGAACCCTAATTTTTTGGAGTTAAAAGGGGATCAAAAAGGCCTCAGACTGAGGAAAATATTAACAATCCTGTTTGAGCTGCTCGAGCTCCCTGTGCTTTGCCCCAGATGTCTCTGGCTGCTTCCCCAGGTTTTTTTAATGGCTTTTGTCTCATTCTTTTTCTATCTACTCACTTTGTTCTTCCTGGTTTTACAGCAACTTTAATTTTATCCTTTTCCTCATGACTTGGTCAATGCTTACAAAAGCCTCCTCAGACATTCATCTATTCCATAGCCCTGCGATCCTCTGAACATGAGGGGCCTCTGGGGCCTTTCCGGGACAGAGGAAAATCTCTAACTAGTCTAGTTTTTGTTTTACAATTTATTTTTCCTGGTTTATTTTGTTATAAACTGACCCAAGGGTTTGACAAGGTACCAGTAAGGCTAAATAATTTGTTCATTACAAAAAAACTATAATGAACAATTTGATTATATTTTCAATTGCACAGTTTTCTTCCATTTCTACTGTATTACTGGATACACTTTTACAGATATAGAGACATACATACATAATTACTCATTTGCAAGTTCAAATTCAGGCTGAAGAAAATTGAAACAATACCACAAAAATAAAAATATGATCTTGAGTCTATGCCACCTGAATTTAAAAAATGTCTCAAGAATAGGTTTGAGACATTGACCAATAATGATTGAAGGCCAGATGAATTATGAGATGACATCAAATATGTCATCTATGATGAGAGCAAAAGGTCATTACAAAGAGAAGAGCACTGTTACAGAATGAGGCTGACATTGGGGTGGGGGTAAGACTGAGAAAAACTGGATAAATTATGTTTACTACATTGAAAAAAACAAAGAATAGTTGCCTAATATATATATTAAAACATTGCTGTAATTTAAATTGCATGAGTAATTAATGTTCTGTTCCACAATCAGCCTCAATGCTTGTTTAGACAACTGATAATGAGTTCTGTATTGTCTCTTTCTATAGATAAAACCAATTTGATACTTGTATATTCATTTAGGTAAGATCCATGTATATAATTGTCATTTATGTTATTCTGGTTTTCTATAAAAAGGTATGAGCAATGAATAAATTATTGATTGAAAAGAAAAACACCAAAAAAACCCAAAGAGAGGAGCAATAGCTCCAGATTCATAGAAGTTTGGGATTCTGTTAGAGTAAGAACTTAGAGGCTTGGGAAGTAGAGTTAAAACAGTTACTTTTGCTACTACTAAAGAACAAGCATATATGTGTTGGAGAAAACGCAGCCAGGTTTTTGTTTTGTTTTGCTTTGTTTTAGGAGAGAGACTATTCCTTGGAAAAAGCAACATCATGATTGAAAAGGTATATGATTAACGAAAGTGAGGCAGATCCCAATGGGAGAGATTGACGTAGAGCCTATAGCAATGAAATCAAGTATATGAGAGATGAAAAAGGACAGCCCAGGATTAGACAGGTCCAATAGGCTGTTCAGAGGGTCACTGTGAATTGTACTTCACTCAGTGGTACATAACAACAACCAGAAGGTAGAAAGAAAAGTTGAGAAGCTATTTCTGGCATGAGACAATGCACAGAGACTTGAGGCCACATGCATATGAGTGAGCTAAATTAAACGTGAAATTGAAATTAGGAATATCATTAAAGGTTTATGTCTTAAGGGTTTTATTGTTTTAACTATATGAATATTGTTTGTTTCTCCCATATAGTAATGTTAAGATTTATTATAAACATGATTAATGATTTTGTTGATTTAAGCAATTAGGCTATTGATGTTTTTTTCTTTGTTTCTTCTATGTAGTAATGTTAAGGTGTATGATATAAATCAATACTAGATATTGTAAATTTTGAAAGCATGTAATTCCCACCTTTGTTCAGTAATTTATTGAAAGTGCTAAAAGAGAAAGTTTGTCTGACAAAATGATTGTTGAAAGTAGTAGAATTTGTTAGAGGGCATGGGGAAGAGTAAGTCCTACTCAGTACTTTGAGAAGATTTGCATTTGAATAGATTTGCAGACCTTCCTTGGATTTTTGGTTGAAGAGATTTACATTTGGAAGAAAGGCAAGTATGCAAGGTCAGAAAAAGAATAAGAAAACCTTGACTTTTACATATTTGAGCAAGTCCTTTGGCTTCCAGTGCACTGAGACAAAGAAAAGGTAGGGCTCCTCAGAGTCCATTTCCAGGACTTGAAGCTAAAGACAGTAGGAGAATAGCTTCACTGGTGGTGGCCTCCTGGATCCACTTGGTCAGTGGAGGTAGGAGACATGCAGGTTGAGCCTGGACATGTTCTTTGGCACTGTCTCCTTAGCAGGCACAGATATATGGATAAGCACAGAAAGGTTGCAAGTTTGAGGAGCAGGGAGTCATGAGGACCCTTGGCATGTTGACTTGGCCTGATGTGGAGACTACAATTGAATGAAGGAACCAGCCAGTCTTTGCAGCTGATTCTAATTTAGACCTAGTCATGGATTGCTAAGGATGAACTGAGCAGAACCCAAGATGATATTCTATGCTTTGAGCTAGTGTTAATTGTTGCTTTTGACTGGACTTTGTTTATGGTTGCAGATGCTCAAGAGTCCAGTGGAAACAGAAGATTATTCAGAGAAAGGAATATGCTTGTTTCCTAAAAGTACATGTATGGTGTTGGGGTTATTGTTTCATGTGTCATCGAGTTGCCTGAAACTCACAGCAGCCCTACATACAATAGCTCTGACTCCTATCCAATCTTGAGCCAGTTTCTCTGACTCTGACACAGCTAATCTGACTGACCCAGTTATCATGTTAATCCATCTCATCTGGGGTCTTCTTCTCCTGAGCTGTCCTTTCACTCTTCCAAACGTGATGTCTTTCTTCAAAGACTTGTCCCTTCTGGCCATGTGCCTGAAGTATGTCAGATGGACCTTCAAAATCTTTGCCTCCACTACTAAGAATATACCCTAAAGAAACCACAGCTTCCACTCAAACAGGTATATGCATACCCATGTTTACTGCTGCGTTATTCACAATTGCAAAGAGATGGAAACAAACGAAATGCCCATCAATAAATGAATGGGTAGAAAAACTATGTTACATTCACACAGTGAAATATTATGCAGCACTGAAAAACAGATACTCATAAAATGTTATACAAACTGGGTGACCCTAGAGGATATTATGCTGAGTGAAATATCTCAGTCACAAAAGGACAAATATCATTATAGAAGGACAAATGCCACTCTTATAAAACAGGACTGACATGGGGGTTGGAGGGAAACTAAGAAAAGAGGGGATAAATAATGAACACTATTGGAACAGATGAAGGAAATAACTGTTTAAAAAGAATATATGATTAAGCATTATTTGTATGACAACAATCCAGAATAAGCAGGGCATAGCAAAATGGACTGGAGGAGGGGTAAACAGGAAGGAGGAAATTATGCAACAATGAAATAATATTGTTTAAGTAAACTCGGGGGTAGGGAGGAAAATATGCAACAATGAATTAATATAAAAATCCAACCTTTCTATAAACTTTCATTAAAATCACATTTCTTAGAAAAAGAAAAGAAACCTTTGCCTCCAAGGAGGAACTTGTTTTCACCCTGTCCAAGATAGACCTATTTGTTCTCCTACTGGTCAGTACTCTCTTAGCACCACAATTCAAAGGCATTAATTCTTCTGCCATTCCTCGTCATTGTCCAGCTCTCTGATATATAGTAACTAATAGCAAAGACCATGGCTTGGATCAGGCACAACTTAGTCTTTAGACTGGCATCATTGCTCTTCACTATTCCAGGGAGGTCCTTGATAGCAGATTTTACCATCGTAATTCCTCTTTTTTAAATTTCCTGAATGTTGGTACCAAGAGTGTTGATTGTGGAGCCGAGCAAGCTGAAATTGTTAACAACCTCAATCTCTTCTCCATCCATCATGATGGTGCCAATTGGTCCAGTGGCACCATCAAGTGTTTTCTTAGTAGGAAAGGGAAAATTAAAAATTGAATTTCTAAGATGTGGATATTAAGACACAAAGCATGACATTGCTGATTTACATGCTTTCATGAATGTAGTTCTTTTTATGATAGTAAGAAGAAAGTTAATCCTCTAGATATAATGTTTGATGGCCAAGGGGTGGTCTGTGATGTTAAAGGCTTGTTGTTCAAAACAGTTTTCCTAGTTATTTACTTTTGCCATGCCATGTTGCAAGGAGGGACACGTCCTTGGAGAGGGACATCACGCTTGGGAGGGTGGAGGGACAGTGCAAGAGGGGAAGACCCTCTATGAGATGGACTGATTCAGTGACTGGGGTAATCGGGATGGGTGTGTCAGAGGCAATGCAATTGGCACAGGATAGAGCACGGTTTGGGGCTGTTTTTACATAGGGTTGCTATGAGTCACAAACAACTCGACGGCACACAATAACAACAACAACAACATGCCGTGTGCATGGGTGTGTTAGCCTATCTACAAGGGGATTAGTTAATCTTGACTCTAGATTGAGGGGTTTAGAAGCAGCAGAAATCTCATTACCATCACTACCATCAAAGAAGAAGCAGAGTGTACACGTATTTGTGCACTGGGGTCACAGATTCCTGTGTTGCTTACACTGGGGTCTGCAAGAGCAGCAGCAGCCACAGAAGAGAGCTAGAAACCTAACATAAGACAGACCTGATCTCCACTGGAGGAGCTACACTACAGAACCAGAGCTAAGAGACTTTGTCCAAGCTTGCTGGGGGACTTGGACTTGGTGTGTGAGAGCCACAGTCAGTAGGAATAAGAGCTTTGTAACACTGGCCTAAGGCCATGATTGCTGAAGGGTAAAGATCCTGTAAGCACACTTCTGAAATTGTTCTGAGAAATTAAATCCTGTTTCTAACTTAAATTTTATCCTGTTAACTTTCTTAATGAACCCTGCAAAGAATGAGCATGGTTCTGTGTATTCTGTGAGCTACTGCAACAAATTTCAGACACAGTAGAACAGCAAGATTGTTGTTGGAATTGGTAGAAAGAGGTGCAAGGGCATAAGGTACAGGCATGACCTTATTGGAAATGATTTTGTGCTGTGGATAATTATGACGGGGCATTTCCCCCATGTGGAAGTGGTAGAGGCCAGATATGACTGTACCCACACAGTACTTGTTCCTTTGACAGCGTATGACACAACTTTTTTACCAAAAGTGAAGAGAATTTAAAATGTTTGCGGCAGAAGATCAGAGACTACAGCCTTCAATATGGATTGTACATCAACATCAAGAAGTCAAAAATATTCACTGCTGTGCCAACAGGAAGCACCATGATGGGGAGAGAAGGAAGATTTTTAAGTGATTAATTGTTTTCTCCCTCTTGGATCCACTATCCCTTGATACGAGGAGCCCAAAATTCGAAAGACATGTTCCATTTGGAAAGTCTTCTATAAAGAACCTCTACAAAATACTAAGCAGCAATGATGTCAGCTTAAAAACTAAAGTCTGCCTGATTCAGATCATGATCTTTTAAATAATTTACTATGTATCTGAGAGCTGGACAATGAATAAAGGTGACAGAAGAAGAATTAATGCCTTTGAATTGTGGTGTAGGAGAAGAGTACTGAATATCTCATGGACTGAAAAAGAATGAACAGATAGGTATATCTTGGTCAAAGTGTAGCCAGAATGATTCTTGGAGGTAAGGATGATGAAAGCCCATCTCACATACTTGGGACAGCATGTTGTTGTTATGTGCTCTTGAGTCAGAATCAACTCATAGCTGACGTTTCATCTAGTTTTCAAAGGTAGTAAATTACACAGGCATTGATTGTCCTTATTCCTCCCATGGAGCAGCTAGTGGATCCAAACCATGTGACTTTGTGTTGGTAGAGCAGCTCCTTACTATGAGGCCATGAGAGGAAGGACAGCAAAGGAAAGGATGACCCTCAGCTAGATAGACTGACCAAGCAATTACAGCAATGGATTCAAATATAGGACAGGGATGAGATCTATCATTCACAGGGTCTCTATGACTAGTACTCAACTAGTCTGCACCTAACAACAACATATAAAATTTAGTAAATGGACGATTGACAGCATTGTGATGGATGGTGAAGAGATTGAGATTGTAAACAGCTTTGTTTTTCTTGGTTCCACAATCAACACACTTGGCACCAGCAGCCAGGAAATTAAAAGACAAATTGTGTTGGGAAAGTCTGCTGCCAGAAACTTCTCCAAATTACTAAAGAGCAATGGTGTCAGTCTTGAGACTAAGGTGTGCCTGACACAGACTATGGTCTTTGCAATCACTTGCTATGTGTCAGAGAGCCAGACAATAACGAGGGATGATAGAAGGAGAATTGATTCCTTTGAGCTGTGGTGCTGGAGAAGAGTATTGAACATATCATGGACTGCCAAGAAAACAAACAGATTCATCCTGGAGAGGGTTAAACCAGGCTGCTCCTTGGAGGCAAGGATTCTTCATCTGACATACTTTGGACATGTTGTAAGGAGGGACTGGTCCTTGGAGAAGGACAACATGCTTGGGAGCGTGGAGGGCCAGTGCAAGAGGGGAAGACCCTCTACGAGCTGGATTGATTCAGTGAGTGGGATAATCGGGATGGGTGTATCAGAGGCAGTGTGATTGGCACAGGATAGAGCAGAATTTGGGGCTGTTGTCGCTATGAGTCACTATGAGTTGGAAGTGACTCAACAGCACATAACAATAACACAACAACTACACTGTTAAAATTCATGAAGGAATGAGGTATGAGTTAAATTATGATATTAACTCAATTATGATGTATAAGGTCAAAGAAATATAGCACATTTATTTCAGAATTGTATAGTGTTTCAAGCTCTGTGTTTTTCAAGCTTTGTCTTTTGCAATAAGGACAATAATCTTCCCAAAGTAAGGAAATTTTTTATAAATCTCCAATGGTGGCATGTTTCCTAGCTGCGTATTTCTTATCTAACACGTTAAAAAAATGAAGATTATAGATTGAATTATGGTTGTAAATCCTGTGTTTGTGGTAAGGGGACCTGGGAGCAAAGTTCACTGAGAGTTGTGCTGCTAACCCAAAGATGTGATCTCTGGTGCTTCCAGTCCACCACCTGCTCTTTAGATGAAAGATGGGCATTCTCTTCTCATGCAAATTTAGGTTGGGAAATTCACTATTAAGTGAGTGAAAGTCATTCGAAATTGATGCCAATGAACTGAGGTTTTGAGTTAATATTGTGGTTATAATTCTATTTTGGAATGAATGACCTTTGTTGTCAATAAAGCAAGATTGATATAGGGTTCATTTCGGGTTAATCCCTTTTGAGATGCAGATTAAAATAAGCAATTTTTGGAAGGAGAGATGCACAAAGAGAGAAGCTAAGTCATAGGAAGATCTTTCAGGAACAAAAACTCAAGGAGACAAGGATCTTCCCCCAGAAGAACAAAAAGACATCCTCTAGAGCCAGCACTCTGAATTAAGACTTCTAGATTGAAAGATGTCTAACAAGAACAAGCCAAAAAAAGTGAGGGAAGAAATTACTCTTTGATAAAGCCATCCACTTGTGGTTCTTCAGGTATTTCCTCTTATTGGAGACAATAAGTTCAGATTCAGAACTGACCCTTTCAGTGGGTTTCCAAGGCTAAAAACTGCACAAGAGTAGACTGTTCATCTTTCTCCCATAGAGAAGTTGATAGATTCGAACCATTAGAGAAATATGGCCTTTGGGTTACCAGCAGCACAACTCCTTATGGACTACATATCAGAGTTCTGTATTTCCATTATAGCCGACTAGATAACTAAGAGAATGCAGAGAAAGTTTTTATCCCAGCTGTACATTTGATATTCTGCATTTTATTTTTTGGAAAAGAGTTCTTTTCCTCCCCCTACATTCTAAATATAAATCTTTGTTATACTGAAAATACTTTTTCAAACTGTACAGGATCTGAACCAAATCACCCCAAGATTCTGACAGTAAATGACTCAACTTTTTCTTCCTCCTCAGTTAAATGATAGTGCCATTAACTCAGCAGAGTACAAAACTGTAAAAGGACATTCTTAGAGCTTGTTTTATTGTCTCAACAGGAGTTGTTAGAACCATGTGGACTATAATTTTGTTTGATGAACTGTTTATCTGTTGGGTAAATTTTAGGGAGAATCATGTTTGAGATTTAACTGTTCAACACAAAATGGTTTGTAAAGGGAGTAAATTGTGTTTTCTATTACTTTCAGTTTCATTTTTCTTTTAAACTGGATTTAAAATGTTAGTTTCTATGACTGTGACACAATATTGACTTAGAAAATATTCAGTGTTATTAAAAAGTGGCCTAAATATAAATTGTGTGTTATAGTCAATATGCAAATGTATGACACAGTCTTAACAATTTATCTTTGTTAGGAGCTATAAGAAGCAGATACTGAGGGTGGAAGTGGTTTTACAAATAATTCAGTTATAATAAAGTATCAAAGTATTACATATGAAAATTATAGGCTTCTTTTTTTCCTTGCTTCCATGTAACCTATTCTCAATTTAGTTTTAAGTAGACTTGCCTAGGAAATTTTTAATAACCTTGATGCCCAGTTTTCTCCTCCAACGAAACTGTACTTTGGTGGTTACTATGCATCAATGCTATACAAAGCTCACCAAATGATTCCAAAACATGTAATCAAAGCTAAGAATCTTTATTGACATTGTTGTTAGGAGCCACGGACTCATAGGCAACTCATAGCAACCCTATGAATGAAGACTTGAACGCTTGCATAATTTTCATCATTTCTCCAAGTTGACAGAGTTTCTGGAGGAAAGCTATTTCGGAAGTGGATGCCACTCCTGCTTCCAAGTTTAATTGGGGAGCTCCACCAAACATTGTCTACCATAAGTAACCATTATCACATTTGAACATCAGTTCAGCATCACAGCAACCAAGAGTTATCTCTGTACAGCAAATGGACAGACCAGTGCTATATCACTTAGAAGAATGACCAAAAACAATTAAAAGCAGGCCCCAAGGCTGCAGGCTGAGGGCTCAAATTAACTTTTAAATAGGAGACTGAATACAATCAACTCACATCCAACAGAAAGTCAACATTCTACCCTAATCCTCACCAGAACCTGAAAACAAGCTTCTGTTAGATTCCAGCTGCTCCAGACAACTTCCAATTTGGACTCCAGCCCCATCCTACTGACCAAATGTGTTTTTTTTAAAAAAAGGAAGTCAAATACAATCAACTCACACCCAATGCGAGTCAGCATTCCACCCTAATACAGAAGACATATAAAAGCTTGTTCTCGTTTGTTTAAAACTCTTGAATAAAAGTGTATACTTCACACAAAAACTGAAATAATAAATGGATCTAGCCTAAAATTAGCAATGCAAACAGTAAAATAACAGTACACTACTCTTTTTGCCTGGATAACATAATCTTAATTTAGTATCAAGACATGTAAGATTAGATACCTCTCTAACTGCAACCTCTAATGGTGGGGGCACACAAAAAGAAGCTAATTTTAAAATTGACTTTGAAAACCAAATTTAAAATATTTTAGATATAGAAATTCACCAGGCATTCACACTTAAATAACAAAAGTTAGATATTTATATTAAAAATTACATAAACTTTTGTAATATATTTCTCAGCAGTCTCTTATAGTACAATTTCAATGTTAAATCTCAAGAAATACAATTCATGTACACATATTTTTTATAAATTGATTGACACATTTTGGCCACATAAACAAAGCTCTATCATTTTCATTTGTGAAATGAATATCCCTTAATTTATATTGGTATTTACTATTAAAAAGGGACCGTCTTTAAGCTTCAGATCACGTGACTGGCATGATTTCTAGCTGGCTACATTTCCCTTTGCTGTTTTCACAGATTAATCAATGTAGAGCTTATTTTCACACTGGGATAATAATCATTCTAGCTTCTCAACACCAAATGAATATGCTTGTGTTCTGCAATTGACTTGAAGTGAGGCACTTAAATACCCTAGAAAAAGGCACAAAAATTATTTTTGCTTTCATTCATTTAAAGAAAATATATTAATATTATCTGCCTTGCTTCCACACAGCTGTCATCTAAAATGTCACTAAAGAATGGAGGCATAATTAGCTCTTCAGTTCATACATTAAATACATTTTAATAAACAGCTCCCTTCTCTGTGGAGAGAATATTGCTGTCCATTCTTAGCTGTCAGTCTCCGAGAGAATTTAGAGGGTATTTGTTATGTGAAGCATTGCTTAGCCAAATTAATCTACACACTGTATTTAAATGTACTCTTATTGAATCATGAGCTATTCAGTGTTATCCAAACCAATTACAGTGACTCTCATTAATGAGAGAATATCTAGAAAAACAAAAGAATTGGCCTAGAATTCCTATAATTCAAACATATATGTTCCAAAACCGAATTCAAGCTATTGATCACCAGACATTTAAATTTTACATTAAGTTAGTACGGAACTTAGTTTAAAATTTGATAT
>NW_006399874.1:8587968-8599727 GCF_000299155.1 Elephantulus edwardii
GCGGTTGGTGCAGGATAGAGCAGGGTTTAGGGCTGTTGTGCATAGGGTCGCTATGAGTCGGAAACGACTCGAAGGCACATAACAACAACAACAACAACAAATCCCTTATTGTTTCTTCAAAAGTAAAATGTGAGCCTCAACAAAACCAGGACAATTTCGATGAAAACGAAACAAAAAATTTCAAATCCACAACTGTTGGGAAAGTTAAGGGTAAAATGTCACAATGAATGACTGGATTTGTATATCTATAGGAACTCTATATATGAATGCTATCTGTGTATTTTCTGAACCTAAGATCCAGTTTTCTCTCTTATTCCTCTCTCAGTGCCTTCCTCTGTCTCTGAGTTATTCCTACCAACCTGAGCAGAGGAAGAGACAGCCAGGAACAAATGACTGTCAGTTGTTCATCAAGCCAGGAAACTGATAAATGAAAAAATGGAGTTTCCCATTTAACAGAAAGTACAAGCATTGGAATGAGATATAGTATCTGTGCTCTGCCCAGAAAAACAGTAAAAATAAGGGCAATGTTGTATACCATCGAGTCAGAATCAACCCATAGCTGACCCTCCCCAGTGTGTTTTCAGAGGTAGTTAAATCACAGGCATTAATCTTCCCGTCTTTCTCCTTAAGAGCAGCTGATGAATTCAAACCACATGCCTTGGAATTGCAGTACAGCTTCTTGGCACTAATTTAGAATGGAAGTGAAAAGATTAAGTGGACATCCAAAATTTACTTTTTCAAGTAAATGTTATTGTTTTAAAGTTCATTGAAGATAAGCTAGAAGTAGGTAATAAGTAGGGGAGATGTAGAAAAATATAAAAATATCAAATTATGTAAGTGCCCATCATTAAACGAATGGATAGAGAAGCTGTAGTATATTCACACATTGGAATACTATGCTGCATTGAAAAACAAGTAACGCATGTAATATTATTTAAAATGGTGACCCCGAAGGACGTTATGCTGAGTGAAATATCTCAGTCACAAAAGGACAAATACTGCATAATGCCACTGTTGTAAAACGGGACTGACATAGGGGTTGGTGGAGACTGAGAAGATGGGGTATATAATATATACTGCACTGAAACAAATGAGGGATAAAACTGTTTAAAAGGGATATGTGATTAGGTATTATTGTCATGACAGGAGTCCACACAAAGGCTGCATAGTGGAGTGGACCTGGGGGGAAGGATTGTAAAGCAATGAAAGAATTTTTTTTTTACTTTTCAAAGAGAAGAGTGAACTGGGTGGGAGAAGGGTGGTCAGGGAGGAAAGGGCAACAATGAATGAATGGAAATCCAAAGTTTCTGTAAATTTTCATTAAGA
Source organism: Elephantulus edwardii (assembly GCF_000299155.1). Classification (NCBI taxonomy): domain Eukaryota; kingdom Metazoa; phylum Chordata; class Mammalia; order Macroscelidea; family Macroscelididae; genus Elephantulus; species Elephantulus edwardii. The sequence continues at coordinate 8,589,295 of NW_006399874.1, forward strand.
ATTAATAGTAATAATAATAATAAATAATCTCTAATTCTTAAAAAATACCCCAAATTCAAGATGGATTAAATACCTAAATGTATAAGTCAAAAGCATTAAATTATTAAAGGACAAAAAAGGGGAAATGTTGTCAGGACAAACTATAAACAATGGGTTATGTAATACAATAATAAAATCAGAAAAAGCAAAAGACAAAATAAAATAATAGAACCACATAAAAATTAATTTTTTGTTCCATCAAAAAGTGGGAAATTACAAAACAACAAGCTCCAAGTGGGCCAATATCTTTCAAAATCACATATCTGACAAGTATATGATTAAAAAAATACATAGAGTTTTGACAACATAGTAAAAAAGATAAATGTCTCAATAATAAAATGGTCTTGAAGACATATTTCACACCAAAAAAGACATTCAAATATCTACCACAACAGGAAAAGATCCTAAGCATCACTGATCATCAGAGACACAAAATCACAAGGAGATACCATGTCTCTTCAGCTAGAATAAAATGAGACTGAACAAAGATAACAAAACTAGAAAAGAACAAGTGCCTCTATTTGCCTGGAGAAACATAGAAAGAAAGAGATGCAGGAATGAAAGTAGTATAGGGAAGTGGCTAATTGCCCACACAAGCAATAGCTTCCATTGTCATGTTATCAGAAGAACTGAACAAGCTAGATATCATTACTTAACATTTTGATCAAAGATTCCACTGAATCCTAATCAAAACGGAGAAAGGGTAAAATAGAGAATAGGTGTAAAGAGATTCTATCTCCTGTAAGATGACGTTTGTATGAATTCTGGGATTATTTAAGACAAAATATCCCTGAAGTCTTTGAAGTCTTGTGAAAATCAAATTAGTAAAAAAAAAAAGTATACTTTTAGCAGTATGATAGGTTGTTTTGCTTTTTTTCAAATTTTTTAAATTTTATTATTTTTTGTATGTGTACCATCAAATCGGATCTGACTGGCACAGGAGGAAATTGTCCCCCCTTCTCCAGCAGAGCATCTGATGGATTCAAACCACACACCTCTGGTGGAGCAGTATGATGTTTTAAGAAGGAATAAAAGAATATGGCATCAGGATCAGAGGAAGATTCATCAACAGTCTGCATCATGCACATGGCACAATCTTGCTTGCTGAAAGTGAGGAGGGCTTGAAGCACTGGCTGCAGAAAATCAGGGACTACAGCTTTCAATATGGATTATTGATCTTAACATCAAGAAAACAAAAATTCTCACCATCTGGTCAAGAGGCAGCATTATGATGGAGAAAAGATTGAAGTTGTTAACTATTTCATCTTGCTCAGATCCACAATCAGAACTTGTCACTAGCAGTCAAGAAATCAAATGATAAGTTGCACTGGGAAAATCTTCTGTCAAGGACCTTTCTAGAGTGCCAAAGAGCAACAGCGTCAGTCTAAAGACGAAGACTTGCCTGATTCAAGCCATGACCTTCTCAACTGCTTGGTATACATTTGAAAGCTGGAAAATGATAAAGGATGACAGAAGAAGAACTGATACCTTTGAGTTGTGGTGCTGGAAAAGAGTATTGAATACCTATGGTCTGCCAAGAAGGCAGATCTGTCCTGGAGAAAGTGAAACCAGGGTGTTCCTTGGAAGCAACAATGGTGATAAAAAACATCTTATGTAGTTTTTGGGATGCTGTCAGTAAGGGCCAGTCCTTAGACAAGGATATCATGCTTGAAGGTTGAGTTCAAGAAAGGAAGACCCTGAATGAGACAGATTGACACATTGACTATAGCAATGAGATCAGGTATGTCAGAGATGATAAGATTGTTCATAGGGTTGCTGTGAATTGTATTCAACTTGACAGTGCATAAGAACAGTAACAACATGGAATACAAGGACAATATAAGGTAGAAAGATTAGATAGAGACCTTAAACCCTGTAAATTAATATTAATGGAGAAGGAACATCAAAAAATAGAATGTAACCTCCAACAAACTTCCATCATCATATTAATTCTAGGATTGAGAATGATGATTCCTGTGTACTAGCTATTAAAAGAGTAAGATTTCCAAGTGACTCACATAGGTGGTTTACCACCTGGAGAATTTTTTTTTTCTTTTCAATAAGTAATTGCAATTCTCTCCAGAGAAGAGAGAGTTGCCTGGAAGGAATCACTTCTATTTTGAACATATTCATATTTCTAAAATCTAGCAACATCTTGGAATTCTGGCTAGCCTAGTGTAAAAAAGTTACACTTCTAACCCCAAGGCAGGTGGTTTAAGACAACTACCTGCTTCATGGAACAAAGACAGGCAATCTGATCCTGTTTGACTTACCGCCTCTGAAAACCCACTGAAGGATCAGCTATGAGTTGATTACGACTCAGTGGCATATAACAAGAATGAAATATCTATGTGCAGAAAATGGAATATTTTTAAAAAAGGACACTCTTTTCCATATGGTTTGTGCATCATTCGGTTAAAGAAAAAACAAACAGGCTGTTTTGTCCTTAAGTCATCCTCACTAAATAGTCCTAAAAGGCATGTGGCTTGATTCTTGCTTGCTTTTAATATGTCTGAAGCAATAGAAATAATATTGTGTTAAACACAGAGAAGACTGCAGCATTCGGTGTGGATCCTCTAGGATGTCAGGTAAACTCTTTTCCCTGAATTGCCTGGTTTATTAATGTCATTTTGGAGCTATTTGAATATTGTTGTTTTGTATCATCCTCTTACACGTGATCCTTATTAACATGATGCCTTAATTACTTCTTTTTAAAAACATGAGAAACGTTTAAAGAATAAGACTAAAACTATTTTCTATTGTGACTCAACAGTTGAGCCACGTCCGTGCAAATTTATCAATTACCTATCTCATTTTTTATCTTCTGTGAAACAATTTATGGAAATATCTTTATTTTATGCCTCCTACAACAGCAATAGGTTAGGTCACTCTGACCGGAGCTGGGCAAGCTAGAGGTTGGGAAATAGCCTGGTGTCCTTTTTTAATAAACTCCTCTCACTCCTGAATCTCTGTTAAATATGCCTTCCCTCTCTTAAATAGTAGAGCAGCATATTTGAATGATTTAGAGAAATATCACCAAGTTTAGCATCATTCACTCTAAATAAACTCATTGAAACAGCAGGCCCTTATTTTTCTCCCAAGGTCCACTGAAATCTGTCCCACCCAATCTTAAAAAAAAAATCAAACAAATCAGATCACTTTAATACTAAATCTTGTTCTGCCACTTATTAATTGTGACACTGAAGCAAGCTGCTTTATGTTCTGGATTTAAAAATATCTCTTAAAATACAGATGATAATATTCATTTGTATCTTATGGGATTCTAATGAGGATTAGACTATGTAGATATATTTATGTAATACCTACTTAGGCTTCTGTTTATACTCTGGAATCCTCATTATAAATCGTTTAATACAGAATCACAGTAAGTACTGGATGTGTGGTAATAATCGTTAGTATAATTGACAAAACCCTAAAAACAGAAATTAAACCTCTACAGTTAACTTCTCCTGCTGACTTTTTTTGTTTCTCAGTTTGCTCATTTTGAAATAAAGATAAAAATACATAATATTTTGGCATGTTATAATGATATTGATGAGTAAATACATGTACACATAAGTATATGAGTAGTGATGTGGTGGCTTATATTCCTATTTCAGAACTCAGCAGTGTGATATTCAACCCAGTGGAATTAGCTTGATTACTGGTTCCAAGGAGGCCATGCTTTTTCCAAGGAGGCCATGCTTTTTCCTTTTCTCCTCCATTCTGCAAGGTCAGTGCAACTTCATCATATACTATCTCAAATATGCAGCCAATATTCCCTTTCCCCTTCAGTGCTCCCCACAAAGAGAGACAGAGCAGCCTTAGTATTATTTTAATAAAAATCCAGGACAGGAAACATGGAAATGAATGCCATTATTTAAGGTAGTCACATCTGGTATGTGTATATCACAGGACCAGAAGCTACATCTCAAAAGTGAGATACCATGTTAGAATACCCTAAGCATTCAAGGACATTTTCTTGAGCTGAATTCTAGTTGATTTTAAACAGTATTTCATTTTTGAAATGAATTAACAGACTGGCAGGTTCATTGGCTAGTAATAAGTCTAATGTTGTTGTGTGCCATTGGGTTAAAACCGACTCATAGCTGACCTTCAGAAGGTTTTTAGAAGCTGTAAACTGCACCAGAGTATATTGTTCATCTTCATTCAATAAAGCATCTGAATGTGAATTGCCTATTTTAAGATAGGCATAGCAACTTTTTACCCATTAGGTCATTAGCGCTCCCTAAGTCTAACGAGTCAAGCACTTTTCAGCATTTTTAGTACAAGATGCCGTCCCACGGTCACTTGTGGTTGCTGTGAGGCTGAACACTGTGACACCGATGTGTCAAATGCGTTAATGGTTGGCTACCCAATGCGGACTGAGAGTGGGGTGGAGCTCCCCAATTGAACAAGTGTGGAAGGAGCAGTGGCGTCCACTTCCATAATAACTTGCCTCCGGAAACCCTATGAACTTGGAGAGAGGATGAAAGGTACCCAAGCGTTAAGGACTCTCCTTCATAGGGTCGCTATAAGTCGCCTGCGACTCCACGGCACTTCACAACAACAACAACATAGCTGTTGTTAGTTGTTATTGAGTCCATTCTGACTTAAAGTGATACAACGTATGCTCAGATTTTCAAGGCTGTGATCGATCTTTCAGGAGTAGATTGTCTGTCCTTGTCTTTTGATCTGCGTGGGTTAGAACCATCCATCTTTCAGCGAGTATCCAATACTTACTCATTTATTTCACTCAAAGGTATTTTCATTTATAAGTTCACTAAAATAATACAACCAAAGCCCACAATTTCTTAACAATTTTAATGTATTTTAAATTCATGCTATTACTATCATATAATATAATCATAATTTAATATATTATTGTGATGCTAGATGTGAGATCAGAAAAAAAAAAAAAAAAACCAAAACAACGAACCAACCAGTGTGGCTGTCAAATCACTGAGTGGGAAAATGGAGACAGTGAAACATTTCAGATGCTATTCAGAATGTTCAGTGTTGCCACTGAAATTGATCTATGATTGTGATTAATTGCTTTTGAAATTTTGATCAAAATTGATCTGTCCAATTTTCTGGCACTGGCTTTGTAAGTCAGATCTTACCCTCGAATTACATAAATCAATTTAGTCTGGACTTCTGTAAAAACTGGGAGAGAAAGATAGAAGTAATTTCTGAGTTGTCAGTGACTGATGGATGCTCTGATTTCACAGTTTTAGTAAAGAAAAGGTCTTACCATAGCTGTCATAGGCATCCTCACTTACTCCATGACCGTAGTCATAGTATTCAGGCACGCTGCAACAGATTTAGACAGCAATCAATGTTATTGAAATCAGGAAGAATCAACCAGAAACTCCTCTGGAATTTGAAGGCAAAATGGGTGTTAAGGTACTATTTCAGGTAACTTTAGGCATGAGACACAATGCTAAAGAAATATTCAGTAAGAAAAATACAGGTTATCAACAAGGAGTGTTATGATTTTCTTCTGCCACCTCAGACCTTCTATATCTTCATACTCCAGTTTCATAAATCAAATTTCCCCTAAAACACACATATAATACTTAAAAATTTGTCAAGAGATGAATTAAAGAGCTCAATTTTCAAGAAAAAGTGCTACATAAGATTAGAATCTAGTCGGTTGTGTATGGCTCTTAATGTGGTACTTTAAGAAATATGGCTTGATTTCATCTTCACTTCCAAACACTGAAATGATACTTACTTTACCTTCTATTCCTTATAAACCATACAAGCTACTGCACTCCACTGAGTGCTAGATTGCTAGATGGGACTGCACTTGAATAACTCTGCGATAAGTAAAGCCTGCTCTATTCCCATTTTTTAAAATTAACTTTTAAAAAAGTTTATTTTATTAATTTTAATGAACGTTTACAGAGATTTTGGATTTCCATTCATTCATTGTTACATTTTCTCCCTGCCCACCCCTCCCCGCCCCCAGTTCGCTTTTCTCTTTGAAAAGTAAAAGAAAAATTCCTTCCTTGGTACACAATCCCTTCCCCCACTTCCCCACCCCCGCTCCCGCCCCACGTACACTCCACTATGCAACCTTCATTCTGGACTCTTGTCATAACTGTAATACCCAATCAAATATCACTTTCCCCCCACACACTTTTTTTTAAATTTATTATTAATTTCAATGAAAATTTACAGAGATTTGGATTTCCATTCGTTCATTGTTGCATTTTTCTCCCGTCCCAACCCTCCCCCCTAGTACACTACCCTCTTGGAAAAAGAAAAGAAAAATTCTTTCATTGTTTTACAATTCCTCCCCACAGGTCCACTCTTTCGCTCTAGACTCCTGTCATGACAAAAATACCTAATAACATTATCACTTTTAAACTGTTCTCTCCCTCACCATCTATCCCCATTTTTTAATGTAAGGTATTTAATGTCTTTTCCTATTACAATTGTCCTTGCTTTGTCCTGTAGCATCGACTACACCCTTTAAAAGGAAGCTGATTAGGATCTGGACATTCCATCTCTTATCCTTGGAGTAACATATCCTCCCAGCTACTACTATTTCTTTCATTACAGAGTTTTGTGGTGTTTTTTGTTTTTGTTTTTTTTTAATTTATACTCACTCCTTCCACATTCTTGAGCACATTCTAATCAGGACATTTATTACCACTATCCCACTGAAAAAGCTCTTGTTAAGTAGACCAAGGACTCTATTGGTCAAGTAGTGTCTTCATATTAATCTAGTCATATTATTCAAATTAATTGACAAAGCTGATCATTTTATGTCCCTCCAAACTCTAGTCTTGTATCTGAGCTCTCTCACAGGGGTCTCTTTACCTCATTTGCTCATTCTCCTCTATCCTCCATCCACTTAACTTGGAGACCATGTGAGCTCAGTTAATAATAATTTTCTCTTTCCTAGTCTTACTCTGTAGGCAATAATAACTGATCATATGGCTTTAACAACATCTCTATTCCAAATTCCTCTAATTTACATCCTCAGCCTTGGCATCTCCCCTCTGGTCTCATATATCCATCCAACTACCTGCTAGACATTTCCAGTGAGTGGGAAACCTTTATCAAAGCACAAAAAGTTCATGTTCCTTTCACCTCAAACCTTTGCCTATTGCATTCTCTTATTTTCATGAATGACAACTCCCTAGTTCATTTGTGTTGCTCTTATTAAAACCTGCCTTCTGCTTTTCTTCACATCTCATGTTAAATCCAACTGCAAATGAACCCCTTCTCTTACAAAATGCAGAAGTCCATAGGAAGTAGCACTGCAAAATCAAAGTTATGCCCCTCTGGTTGTTCCATTTCACCAAAAGACCAGAGGAAGAAAGATGGAGACTCACCTTCCTCACAATTTACAGCCATGGGAACATAATGGAATGTAAACTATGAGTTAGATCCTTCTTGTTGGCAATGAGTTTGCGTTTCTGTAAAGTATATATAAAATCTGAATACAGCTAAATATATCCATCTCTTGGATGCTTATCTTGTCCAAACAACTTGGTCCCTTAATATTTCTCAGGTCTTATCCTCTACTACTTTTTCTCTGCTCACTCTACAAAGAGTCCAGAGCAGATCCTTGAAAACATCAAGAACAAGAACATCATTGTCTCAGGACCATTGTGCTTGCTGTTCCAGCTACCTGGAACATGTACTTCCTAAATATTTAATTGTTCCTCTCTCACTGGCACTCACTGGCACTTTGTTTTATTTATCTTAATAATTATCCATAAGTATTCATGTTATATAAACATGCACAAAAGCCCACATTCAGAACCTAATTGTCACTTAAAAGATATTCCCTACTCATCATCTATCTAAACTAGATTTTAATTAAATTTAAGGGATCTCTGGTGGCCTAGTTGGTAGAGAATTATACAGTCAACCCAAAGATTGTGCCTCTCTGGCAGGCCCACAGGGAAAAGATGGACCTTTGAGCTGTGGTGCTGGAGAGGAGTATTGAGAATACCATGGACTGCTAGGAAAAAAAACAGATTTGTCCTGGAAAGGGTTAAACCGGGTGGCTCCTTGGCGACAAAGATTCTGAGGCTCTGTCTAACATACTTTGGGCATGTTGTGAGGAGAGACCGGTCCTTGGAGAAGGACATCATGCTTGGGAGGGTGGAGGGACAGCGCAGGAGAGGAAGGCCCTCTATGAGGTGGATTGGTTCAGTGACTGGGACAATTGGGATGGGATTGTCAGAGACAGTGCGATTGGCACAGGACAGAGCAGAGTTTAGGGCTGTTGTACATAGGGTCGCTATGAGTTGCAAGCGACTCGACGGCACATAACAACAACAACAACACAACTTCCTGTGTAACTTACAGCCTCCAGAAAATCCACCAGAAGACCATTGAAGAGGTTCTGAATGGATAACAATGAGTTGAGTGAAGTTGAATATTGATCATTTGGAGGCCCTGGAGGTGCAGTAGCTAAGAAATTATTCGTTAATCAAAACATTAGTGGTGCAAACTCCTCAGATTTTGCACTAAAAGATGAATGGGGAAGTTGAATTCTATAAAGAATGTATAGGAGAAACAGGAAATATATCTCCCCAGGAATTGTATGAGCGAGTTCTACTTTGTCCTATAGGGGCATTATTATTTCATTATTAGTCATTTAGCCAGACTAACAAATATATTTGGACTAGCATTCACCTCTTGAGCTTTTCTTTATCTTAATATTTTTCAATCATCATTCCAGATATTCTATAAACAAGGGTGAAATCACATATCCACTTATTTACTTATTGGCTAGCCAATAAATAAATTTGAGAAATAAGTTCTTTATGATAAAAACCCAGTCTCCTTTGTTTATCTGATTTCATTGTTCTAGAACAATTATTGAGATATGACAGCCACCTGGTATTCTATATTGTGGACTAAAAGAACGAACTATAAATAAGAAAATTGGATAACATTTAGAGGAAAAATTTACTGTGATGAAGCCATATTTTTTTTCCATACTTCTTTTTTTTTAAATTTTTTTAAATTTAGGTTGTTTATTTTTCATTTCAATGAACATATATTTTAAGCACTATGCACATATCAAAATTATTTTTTCTTTGCTAACAAATTCATTTTCCTCTTTCTTGGATAGCCAGACAATTTCTTATTACATTTCCTCTCCTCAAAATTAACTCCTCCGTTCAAATGTAGAAACTAACCCTAATCTAGCTTTTAATTTACTCTTAATTTAAAAATTATTTCCATTACAAATTCTTTTTAATATATCTAGGTGTAGCAAGAATATGACTTACTATCGAATATCAAATTTTAGAGATGTAAAAGGGTTAGTTTGGCACAAAACCAAAGACAACAGAAATTACATGTTTTTCTGGATGTGATCATCATTATCCCTCAAGGTTGCATCATATGAAGGACTTGAAATTTCATTGATAAGCAAGAAAAAGAAAAGAGAAGCAAATAAGAAAGTGAGAAATAATATGTCATAGAAGCAAATCTAGACAGAAGGTCATTGCTATCTTTCCTGGGCAACAGGAAAAAGCAGTGTTTTCAGCATTAATATAAGGAAACTGGGAAAAAGTATCGCATTCATTGCCCAAGATACTGTTACACAGCTATCTAGGTGGAAGTTTTCTTCTCCTTCCTTCCAATCACTTGAGTTTGTAGAAATCCAGTTCCATTATATGGTGGCTCAAGGTTTCTCTCTTCTTTTTGTACTTATATTAAGGGAAATAATACAATTTGATTCATAACTCAATAGAATGATTCTGTGAATTGTTACATTTATTCCCCAGACTGTCAGGAAGTTATGATGCACTATCAAGTAGGAACTGACCCATAGGTCATCTTCCAGTAGGTTTTCAAAGGCAGTATAATTGTGCAGAAGGTGATAGCCCATCTTTTTCTTGTGGAGTAGCTAGTAGATTTGAAAGATGTGCCTTTGAGTTGGCAATGCAGAACCTTACTGCTAAGTCACCAGAGATCCTAAGCAACACTCAGATGTTTACAAGGATGTGGAGGAATGCTGGCATTAACAGCAGACTCTCCTTGTTTTTGTCATAACTGGAAATCTTTTTCTGAATGACCCTCTGATACATTTTCCCAAAGCATACTCTGATCTTTGACAAAGACCAGTAGAACAGAACATGATTTTGGAATTACTATGCTTCTCAAGTTCAAAATGAACCTGAGGAAAATTAACCCAAATCCACAGGAGCGAAAATATGACTTTGATTTCATCCCACCCAAATTTCAGAATCATCTCAGGAACAGATTTGAGGCTCAGGAACAGGTTTGAGGCCTTGAACACTAATAAGCGAAGACCAGATGAGTTGTGGGAGGATGTCAAATGTATCATCCAGGAAGAGTGCAAATGGTCACTACAAAGACAGAAGAGGAAGAAAAGACCAAAATGGATGTCA
>NW_006399874.1:8599827-8600567 GCF_000299155.1 Elephantulus edwardii
TAGGGTGGAGGGACAGTGCAGGAGTGGAAGGCCCTTTATGAGGTGGATTGATTCAGTGACTGAGGTAATAGGGAAGGGAGTGTCAGAGACAGTGCGACTGGCACAGGACAAAGCAGAGTTTAGGGCTGTTCTACATAGGGTCGTTATGAGTCCCAAGTGACTAGACGGCATATAACAACAACATGCTAGTGAGCATGTTTGTTGAAACATCTCAATTGGTATTACATCAATTCTTGAGGCTTTATTTTTTGCCAATACCTTCAGTGCAGCTTTAACAATTCCATTTAGTAAATTTGTTCTTGATCATATGCTACTTCCCAAAATATTTCAGTGATGAGCAATTCTTTTTGTTACTGTGATGCTTTGTATTGATTTTAACATCTATTTTATTTGTTTGTTTGTTTTTTGGGTTTTATTAAGTTAAATTTTAGACTCGGTCTACTACTAAGTTTTTGTACATTACCCCCATATTAAATCCCCTCCACCTCGCAGCAAATTTTCCCTCCACCTATCACATCATGCAACCTCATGATTAACACCTGCATCCTTTCCCATCCCTTTGCTCCCTCTCCCTTAGATGCTCATACACATTTAACTAGTTATCTGTTTTTACAATAATGTTCTTATACAGTATTTGTCTTTATGAAACTTTGTTCGCTTAGCCTAATATCAGCATCTTTTTTTTAACATTTATTTCTTTCCTACCAAATTAAAACATCATCTCCCTACACTTTTCTGCT
>NW_006399874.1:8602078-8603811 GCF_000299155.1 Elephantulus edwardii
ATCTATATCTATATCTATATCTATATCGATATCTATATCTATATCTATATCTATATCTATATCTATATCTATATCTATCTATATCATCTATATCTATATCTCAACAGAGAATTTTACCTTTCAAAAGTCTAAAAAGGAAACGTAGGATAGAATATATTCACTCATTATTTGGAAAAAATAGATGATAATTATGATGGACTATATCAGAGTCTATCCAACTACCACTTCTGATCTCCCAAAGAAATGTATTTTGCAGGGGGAAAAAGGACTGCACATGTTCAGAATAGAGACCAGTTACTTTTGTAGTTAGCTGTATACTGTGATTAAATTGAGGAACAAGGGATATGAATAGAAGTAAAGAAAGCAACCTCAAATAATTTCCAATTTGTGCACCTACTCACAGCTGGCAGAATGTGGGCATAGGGGTGATCTAGCATCTGTTGGTGCAGTTGAAAGTCATTATTTCTGGAGTCCAAGTGGAAATGACTCATCCACTTGTATAGCCCTTTGATACTGATTATGTAGCCTCATTATTCCATCAGGTGGTTGGTCAATCGGGAGTTCAAGATTCAATTCATTTATATCAATAAAGTATGAGTTAAACTCCCCTCCCCCTCCAAAAAAGAAAGCTGTGTCAGGGCTCTTCCCTTCTCCATACTTACTCAATCTGTATTATGAGTAAATTACTCAAGAAACTGGACTTTATGAAGAAGAATGAGGACTAGAGGAAGATTCGTGAACAACATGTGTTATGCATATAACACAACCCTGTTGTTAAAAGGAAGAGGACTTGGAATGCTTACTGCAGAAGACCAAAGATTACATCTTTCAATATGGATTACAGTTCAGACTCAAGATAACAAAATACTCATTAAAGAGTCATGAGGCAACATTCTGATGTATAAGAGTGAAATTGCCAATGATTTCATCCTAACTAGATCCCCCAATCAATACCTTTGGCACTAGCAGTCAGGGGACTGGACCAATAGACACCATCATGATAGAGGGGGGAAGGACTGAAACTGTCATTGATTTAATCTTACTTTTATTCACTATACCATCAGTCAGGAGATTAGGAGACTTGTTGCTTTGATGAAGTCCACTCACTGTCAGAAATCTCTCCAAAATACTGAAGAGCACTGTTTCCAGGTTGGAGGTTAAGTTGCATCTGATTCAGACCATGGTCTTTTCAATGACTTGCTATGAATAACTAAGACAAAAGAAGAATTGATGCGTTTGAGTTGTGGTGTTGGAGAAGAGTACAGAATATCCCATGGACTACCAAAAGAACAAACACGTCTTGAAGAAGGTGCCGCCAGAGTGCTCCTTGGAAACAAAGATGATAATGCTATATCTCAAATACTTTGGATATGTTGTTAGAAAAAATTATTCCTTGGAGAGGGACATTATACTTGCGGAGGTGGGAAGATTATGAAAAAGAGGAAGAACCTCAAACAGGTAGATTCATACGGTGACTGCAGCAATGGCTTGAGTGTAACAGAGATTGTGAGGTTGCCATAGGATAGGACAGGGTTCAATCTGCTGTTCACAGGGTTGCTATGAGTTGTACTCAATTTGCTAATATCTAACAACAATAACTTGAAGGCTCCATGTCAGATGGAGATTGGCTATAAAAAGAACATACCACAAGAATGTCTTCTGTGTTTTATTGACTATGTGAGGCATTTGACTATGTGGTTCACAATAAACTATGGCTCACACTGAAAAAAAAA
>NW_006399874.1:8605551-8607509 GCF_000299155.1 Elephantulus edwardii
ACACACACACACACACACACACACACACACACACACAGATTAAAAAAAGAAGAATGTGGTACAAGGGCAAAGGAAGACTCATTACTAACCTGTATAATGCAGAATAAAAACCTTGCTTGCTGAAAGTAAGGATCATCTATAACTCTTGCTATAGAGGAGAAAAGACTACAGCCTTCAATATGGATTACATCTCAACAACAAGAAAACAAAGGTCATTACCACTGGACCAAGAGACAACATCATGATGATAAATGGAGAAAAGACTGAAATTGTCAATGATTTCAACTCACTTGGATTCACAATCAATACCCTTGTGACAAACAGTCAGAAGATGTGGAGATATATTGCTTGGGCAATCCATTGTCAGGAACCTCTCCAAATTACTGAGAAACAATGATTTCAATTTGAAGACTAAAGTGCATTTCATTGCATTCAAGGTCTTTCCAATTACTTGCTATGTTTCTGAGAACTGGACAATGAAAAATTGATGTCTTTCAGTAACGGTTTTGGGGAAGAGTATTGAATATCATGGACTACCAAAATAACTGATATGTTTTGGAAAATGTGCAACCAGCATACTCCTTGGAAGAAAAGATGGTGAAACTTTGTCTCTCATACTTTGAACATGTTGCTAGGAAAGGCTATCACTTTGGAAGGGGATATCAAGCTTAAAAATGTGGAGGGTCACCAAAAGAAGAGAAGACCCCCAAGAAGTTGAATTGATGTGGTCATTGCAGCAATGGGCTCAATGAGATTAGAGATGATAAAGAGGACATTGGATAGGATAAGATTAAGGTCTATTGTTCATAGGATTGCTATGAGTCATACTTGACTTGATAGCACCTAACAATAACAGCATCACAAAAGATCATAGCTACATAACTTTTTTTTTTTCAGTTAAGTGAATGTTCTTATAATTTGTTCCCTTAAGCATTTACACCGAAGCACAGTTATTTGTAGGGCTAATTGAATTCCTAAGAAGAGAAATTTTCAGCAAAGCTCCATTTTTCACATGTCAAATTTTCAGACCAACTCTCATCCCCATATTTCTTCTATTTTGAGATACCTTTAGACAATGATTAGATTTTACTTAAAAGTCCATGAAACGATTTACAAAGCAGGATACCTAATATAAAGTTTATAAGCACAATACTCAAATGTGTCCATTCTCATCACAACCCTCCCTCAGTATCACTCAAGACATTAACCGATGACATGATGGAGAAATGGTCTCCTCATCAAATTGTTCAAGAGTGCATAGCTCCTTTTCATATGATGCTAGGACTGAGTTTTCCCCTGTAGACATCTTTTATCACTTCTTTCCAACAGAGGGAAGTTTACTAACAGAGTACAAACTTTATTCCCAAATTAGAAAACATGACTATGGTTACTCTTATGTGTAAAATTAACTAGGTTTGTTAACAATACTTTTTTTTTAATACACTTGAATGACTATTGTAAACAGTTGCATGTGATTAAACAAATTGACCTTTAGTAAAGTTCAAAGAATTCCTTAAAATGGGTGGTCCTTATCCAATCAGCTAAGACATGAAGAGGGTCAAGAAAGTTGACCCCTCAGGTGAAAAATATCAACTCCACAAATATCATACTGTAAGGCTTAAGACTGGTGATTTATTCTCTCTCATTTTAGGGAGATCTCTAGTATCCATCAACTGACCTTCTATTGGATTTTCCAGGCAGTAAACCACAAAGAAGGAAACTGTTCATCATTCTTTCTTCCTCCAAAGTACTAGTGGATTTGAATTTCGAGAGGCTTGGCCTTTGGATTAGAAGTAAAACTCTATGAACTACTCTACCAGAACTCCATTACTGTTGTTTGGTGCCGTCAAGTGGACGGCACCAATTCATAACAACTTTATAGACAATAGATGAAAAACTTGCCCTACTCAGCACCATCCTCATCATCTCCACCGTGCTGAAGCCAATATTACTGTCAT